>NW_022589707.1:49312008-49556914 GCF_004348235.1 Phoca vitulina
AAAGAAAGAAAGAAAGAAAGAAAGAAAGAAAGAAAGAAAGAAAGAAAAAGAAAAGAAAGAAAGGAAGGAAGGAAGGAAGAAAGGAAGGAGAAAAGAAGGAAGGAAGGAAAATCTTAAAAAGCAGCTAGAAGGAAAAAATGTATTACCTTCAAAGGAGTAACTTCAAAGGAGGCTGAGTTCTAAACACAACAAAATCCAAAGTGAAAATGATGGCCTCAATGCACTGAAAGAAAATACCTGACAACCTGGAACTGTACACCTAGCACAAATATCTTTCAAGAATGAGGGTAAAATGAAGATATCACACCAAAGAAAAATGAGAATTTTTCACCAGCAGTATCCTGAAAATTTGTAAGGATGTACTTTAAGCAGAAGGCAAGTTATTCCAAACAGAAACTTAAGATTCAAGAATAAAAGAGGGGCAAAGAGAGTAATACGTGGGTAGATATACCTAAATGAATACTGATTATATAAACAACAATAATAATGTGATTGTGGAAGTAAAAAAAAAAGGAAGGAAGGAAAATGATAATACCTGGCCACTCCGTGTCAGGAAAGGATAAATCAAGTTAAAGGACATGAAGTTAAATGGCATTTATTAGCAACACTGCTAATACATACACATACATTAAGGCTAAAACTAAAAAATAGGAAAATAAACCAAATACTATTCAAAAGATAGCTAACATAATTATATTACCACCGGACAAAATAGAATTTAAGGCAAAGGTCTTACTGAAAAAACAGATATACTTCAAAATGGTATCTTAATTCATCAAAAAGTTACAACAAATTTGTAAGATAACCAATAAGCCTCAGAATACAGAAAAATAAAAGCTTTATAAAAGATACAGATATATACCAACAATCACTGTTGGAATTTTAACGTATTTCTCTTTGTATTTGATGAAATAGACCAAAAAAAATCAGTAGAGATACAGAAGACATAAATAACATTGCAGACAAACCACGTCTAATGTGTGTGTACCTAACCACTCCAGAGTACATATGAGCACACATGGAATATTTATGAAAAGTTACCACTTAGGATCACAAAAATGTTTCAGCAAATTTCAAAAGACTTTAAATCACACCTAGAGCATGTTTTCTGACAATAGTGCCATTAAGCTAGAAGCCATAAACAACAAGATATCAAAATGTCCTATACATTTGTTAATCAAAAAATTAACCCTTGAACAAAGAAGAAATTGCCATTAAAATTGAAAAATAATTTTCCCTGAACATCCACGGAAATACTATGAAAAATTACACACAGAGGAGCCTGGTATCATGATCTCAGGATCGTGAGATCCAGCCCCACATTGGGCTCCACACTCAGCACAGAGTCTGCTTGTCCCTCTCCCTCCCCCACCACTTGCTCTCACGCACACTCTCTTTCTCAAATAAATAAATAAGTTTTTTAAAAAAAATTACACACAAATCTTCAGTCAAAACACTACTTAGAAAAAAATATAGCTTTAAATATTAATAATAAGCTAAGCATTCATCTTACGAAGTTTAAAAAAAGGACACCAAAATAAACACAAAGAAGGGATGAAACGAAATAAAAATAATCTTAAAGTCAACAAAGTTTAAAACAAGCAGCCAGTGGGGAGTGCATCAACAATTTCAAACATTAGTTTTTTGGAAAGACTGATAAAATTGATAGACTTCTGATGAAATTGATCAAAAAGAACAAGAATAGTTACAAAAGCTTAATACTAGAAATGACAAAGGGAATCATATTAAAGTTGCTGCAGATACTAAAAATACAATAAAAGGATATTATGGAAAACATCGTCAGTAAATTTGAAAATCAAGATGAAATGGGAATTTTGTTTAAAAAAACTTAATAAAACTGACAAAAAAGTAGAAACCCTGAATATAACCGATAACCTATAACCTGAATATAACAGATAACCATTAGAGAAATTGAATAAGTAGTCAAAAATATTTTGGCCCAGTTCCACATGTCATAACTTATACAAATCTTCCATATGACAGAAAAAGATGAACTGCTTTCCAACTCATACATAGCTAGCATAATCTGATTTTCTCAACTCAATAAGGAAAGACTAGAAAATTATGGGCCAAATTCTCTCATAAAGATATGTGACAAATTCTAATTAAACTATTAGCTAACTAAATCAAGCAATATATTAAAAAGATAATATAACATGATTAAATTGGGTTTATCCAATGAATGTAAGGTTGGTTTAACATTAGAAAAGAAATCACTGTAATTTACCATATTAAGAGGTTAAACACAGGAAAATCATATTATAATATCAAAAGAGGCAGGAAAAGCATTCGGCATAGTTCAAGTCCCTTCCTTGATTAAAGAAAAGAAAACAAAAAACAGAAACTTTCAGCAAACTAATAATAGAAAAGACTTTCTTAATCTAGTAGAGTATTTTCTGATAAAATGCAACACACAGGGCGCCTGGGTGGCTCAGTCGTTAAGCGTCTGCCGTAGGCTCAGGTCACGATCTCAAGGTCCTGGGATCGAGCCCCACGTCCGGCTCCCTGCTCAGCGGGAAGCCTGCTTCTCCCTCTCCCCTCCCCCTGCTTGTGTTCCCTCTCTCACTGTGTCTCTCTCTCTCTCTCTGTCAAATAAATATTTTTTAAAAATGCAACACACAAACATCATTCATAATGGTAAAATATTAAAGGTCTTTCCTTTTGAGATTTGGAAAAAGGCAAGAATGACCACTGTCACTACTTCTAGTCAATCTGACTTCAGAGGATTTTAGCCACCGGCAAAAGGCCAGACAGGGGAGAAGTACAAGGAACAGAGAGAAGAACCATCATTGCCATTTACTTCCAGGTGATATAATGGCTTCTAGAGAAACTGTTAAAACTCACAAATAAATTTTAATAATGGATGCAATATTTAGAATATCAAGTATATTCCTATGTAAAGGTTAGAAAAAAACCATTTTTAATAAATACCAATAAAATCATGTAAAAATTAAATATCTGGAAATATCTAAAAAAATACAGAAAAATATTTATAAGGAAAGACTTCTACATAAAAATTATGAAAATTTAGTTTCATTTGAAAGAGTAATTAAATGGAAAGAAATAGTATGTTCATGGAGTGGGAAACTCAATATTATAAAGTCAATTTTCCCCCAAACTGATTCATAGATTTAATGCAATTCCAATAAAAATCTAACAAAAATTTTAGTGGAACTTGAAAGCTGATTCTAAAATTTGAGTGCAAGTATGAAGGGATAAGAATAGCCAAGATACCCTTGAGGAAGAACAATGTGGAGGCCTTAAGGTTTTGCTCATTCTAACACATATTTGATGGAGAAATTCTTTTGTTTTTGCTTAATTTTTTTTAATAAACTGATACACAATGATTTCCTCCCAAGGGGCAACATCAAATCGAACTGGCAAATATTTACCCTATACAATGCTTAGTATCTTTATGATAGCCAAGTGGTCTTCAGAGTATGACAAAAAGATCTTTCTCAGTGGCAAATACTGTAAGAAACTCAAGGAGGGGAAATTGAATAAGAAATAGGGGAGCCTTTTAGTTTTTACCCCATTTTTATGAGGCTAATAGGTAGAAATTGGTTTTTAGATGTTCAAATGCCCAATGGATTTTTTTAAATTTTATTTTATTATGTTATGTTAATCACCATACATTACATCATTAGTTTTTGATGTAGTGTTCCATGATTCATTGTTTGCATATAACACCCAGTGCTCCATTCAATATGTGCCCTCTTTAACACCCATCACTGGGCTAACCCATCCCCCACCCCCAGAACCCTCAGTTTGTTTCTGAGTCCATAGTCTCTCATGGTTCGCCTCCCCCTCCAATTTCCCCCCAATGGATTTTTTAAATCCCCAAAATAATAAGAGTTCATATTCTACATGTACTTGTCAAAATATTTCTGGAACATAATACAGGTATTTTAAGTTGAAGTGTGTATGTTTCTAGTTCTTATAGAATTATGTGATATCATACACAGAGAAATAAGGGTACGAAGAGAGAAAATCTAGAAGCAAAATAAAAATGCCACATCACAAGGGCTAGAGAAGTGAGTCAAAGAGAAATAAATCGACTCTACCTTTGATTTTCCCAAATGGCAAAATAAATGTCAATGAAATAAACCAGTGGCTCTCAAAAGTGTGGTCACCAGAAGGGCAGCATTAGCATTACCTGGTATCTTAGTAGAAACACAAAGCCTATGGCTTCATCCCAGACCTACTGATCAAGAACTGTGGGGACAGGGCTCAGGAATGTATATTCTAACAATCCCTCCTGGAGATCCTGATGTCCTTCAAGTTTGAGAACCACTGAACCATTCCAAAGCACACCTCACTCATTTTTCACTTATGTGAATGGACAATTGGTCTTAATATTTTTTATGAGGATTAAATAAATGGTCACAATTGAAAAGAAAAAAATAAAATGTCTTTAAAATAGGTTTGAATAGCATCAATGGACCTCGTGTTTTGTCAAAATATAATTAACATGAGTATCTTTTCACTAATTTCATGAAACTAATATTCTACACAAGAAGAGAAAGATCTATCATCAAAACCTGCTCTAAAAGACTTAAAAATATTTCACATAAATATTAGGGAGATATTTCTCATTTGCAATTTACTAACTACGGAACCTCTCCATATACTGCTTCATCTATTATTGCAATTATATATTAGTTAGCACAAGTAACATCATTTTTGTTCCAAGATTATTATTTCATACTAGGATTTTCAAGTTCTCCAGAATTTTTTTTAAATTTGAAAGTGTTTCAAAAATACCCTCATGAGTCTACAATAATACCCTCAGAATTAAAGTGACATTTCTGAATCAGAAAATTTTCTCCTTTTCTCCTATTTGTTTCACTCAGCTTTGTTTACCTAATCACTATCTTCACATCTATTGTATAAAATGACAGATTTCCAACTAAAAGCTCAGTAAACGCACACAGTAGTCAACTTTAATTGTAAAAAATTACAAAACAAACTTTAATGCATTTCTACCAATGTAAAGCTCTGTGGGAAATTTTCTCAGAGTATTGTGGATGATTATTATGAGCAAAATAAATGAGGTAAGGTAATGTTACAGTAACGATCTGGAACTGTGAGTCAAATGAGTAAGATTAAAGGCACAAAGAAACTCTTCCTAATAAACAAGCAGATAACTGCTGGAAAGAAAAATATGTTCCTTATTTGAAATTAACTGCCAAACATTCTCAACCTACACAAAGCTGTCATAAAGGACATCTAAATCTGTCCTTGTTTGTAACATGTGTTGTGACAAGATTTGACAGTTTATCAAAGAACTATAATTGCCACCTAAACATCTAGCATTTTGTCAACTGCAAGTATGTTTAGTGAAAGCATTTATTCTACTTAAAATACAACAACTGTTTTTCTCCACTTTCTAAAAGGATTGACTGAATTTCTTTTCTCCTTAGCTGATCAAGCTGCATCAGGGCTCTCTCTTTGAATTATTTATGTTGGAATTGGGAAGGGTAAAAGAATAATCAGTAAAACAAGAAACTATTTCCAAGGTAATATATATATATTCTGGGTATTGACTCAAAAGACCTTCAAAATATAGCAATTCTCACAGATCTGTAGAGATGACATTTAAATATGCTTGCCTTGGGAAGGAGAAAGGTAGACATTTTCTCTATACCACAATTTATTTATCCAGAGTAATTTATTAAGGGATGCTGTCTTAAATACAGAGAATGTGTTCTTCAATAGGCATTATTCCTACCTGTAACTTCTGTTCGAAACAGCCAATAAGATAGATGTCTTTCTCAACCTACAGAGACCAAAGTAAACAGGAGCTAAATCCCCTTGCAATAGATTCACATAACAGAAATGTCAGAGTAATAAAGATATTTCCATGACACTGCCAATCGTTCATTTCTTTCAGGAAATAATTTTTTAAAGAATTTTCCAGTCTCAGGTTTGGGACTTTGCTCTTTGTTGTAGCTGTTTGATAATAAAAAATACCATTTTTAGGCAAAATTTTCTGCATGCCTTTTAAATTTTTCCTTCATTCTCATAAACCTCAAAGAAAAAATGATACAGTGAGAAAAACCCTATTTGGAAATTCAGGAATCCCATATTTTAGTGCACACTCTGCCTTTAATTAGCTGTTTGATCCCAGACAAGTTGCTTTATTTCTCTGGGCCTCGGCTAGCTGTCTGTCAATCGGGTTGTTGGACTGGAAGGTCTCGAAGGCCATTTCCATCTTTAACATTTTATGATTTTAGACAAATCCCTGGAACTATGAGGTGTTGCAACAGCCAGAACTTGGAGCAAAAATAGCAGCAAGACAAAAATTTCTCCTACTTAACACCTCAAGGAAAATGCAACCAACTATGTGCTTTTAATGTTTACATTAGCATTCAGTCCTATTTAGGTAATAATAAGTCTATTTAAAAATCTGTTTTGTTTTTCTTTAAAAAGTGAAAAATGTGTGACACATTGAGAACACTAAGAGAAAAATCATTTTAATTGAAGCTGCAAGTACTTTTTAGTGCTGCTAAATTAAGCTACAGAATTTTCTTCAGAAATCACTGTATGTAGTCAGGCTGAGGATGGGAATTATATAGTATAGATGGTTCTGCTGATTTTATGATAGGAAGGAACATGAATGGAGGGTTGTGGACAGAAATGAGCTGACAATGCACTGTCAACCATGAAGAGTCTGAATTGAGGACTGGGGAGAAGTTGATGTTGGGGAGAGATGTGACTGGATCAGCAGCAGGACATTTTGGTTTAGTCTTTTTGACATAGCTGTTTACATGGCTTTATAATAATAACACATTTAATATAAATACACTTTTTTTTTTCCAGCAAAGTAATGTGTTTCACAGACACTGCCAAATCTTACCCATTTCTGTTGCCTAATCCAATTCCTGAGCTTATCCCATCCGTGAACCCAATCCGGTGGGGGAGCTTGAAGGTGGGATGTGAAAATATATTCAACAAATTCTTCAGTAATTTCAAAATACGAAAAAATGGTTATTTGATTTTAGGCTAAATCAAAATGTTTCAGAACCAAATGTCAGACACACAATTAGCAGGATAAAAGTGTATGATCTATATATGATGCCTCCATTATTTTTATGACACAGTTTGCTATTGAAATTCCTGGTATCTGTGGTCCCTTCCACTTCTTTCCCCATTACTCTAACCCCCAGGGCACTTTAGAAGCTATGTACTCAAAATTTGCTAACACTTAATCATCTTATATATTTTATTAGTGTTTTTTTAATTATAAAAGTAATGGAAATTCAAATACTACGTTGATAGATGGCAATAAAACGTGACAGTCCTCCTTCATCCCAAACTCCCACCAACCTATTCCCCTCTCCAAAGATAATCACAATAAAAAGAACCTCCACAATGATTTGATGTTTTGACTATTGCTTACTATTAAATACATAAATTTCATATTATGCATATCTTTTTGACTGGGTTTTTTACATTTAGAAATATCTTGGGGATATTTCCATATGACTACACATAAGTCAGTTTCTTTAGTGGCTGCTTATTTGATAATTTACATTATATGATAATACATTATATGATAATTTACCTATTGATGGACATTTATTAGTTTCCAGATTTTGCTATTATAATTCTAGAGAGATTCATATTTGTCAAGCACCATCTTGTATTCTGTAAATGGTACAACACTTGACACACAGAATACCTCAGGAAATATTGATAGAATGAATTAATACAGCAATAAATAACATTATCAATATATTTTGGGATTTGGGGGATGCCTGTGAATATTGCTATTGAGTAGATTCCTAGAAGTAGATACATGCAAAGGTTATACAAAATTTCCCTTGCAAAATTTACACACTTACACATTCTATTACAATAGAGGAGTTATCTATCTTACAGTTTTGGCCCACCTGATGTGTGAAAATGATTGGCATTTTCCTGATTACTAGCATTTTTTCATATGTTTATTACTTCCTCCCCTACACAGCCTCCCCCCCCCCCCCCCCCCCCCCCGTCCCCCTGTGAATTTTCTATTTATACTACTTCCAAACTGTTTTGGTCATCTTTTTCCTCACTCGATTGGAAAGAACTCTGCCTAAAATATATTTTAGACATTTTCTCCAGTCTGTAACTTCCCTTTTAAACATAAACATCTTTTACGCTGCAGAAGTTTTACATTTTTATGTGTTTCAATTTGTTTTGCAGCCCTAGGACACTACTACAGGCACCAACAGAAGAAAAAAAATCCATGAACTGAAGAAAGACTTGATTTTTTTAGTCTAGAAGTGTGAAGCGGGTGCCAAACAGGAATTTTTTTCTAAAGACCCGAGGTCAACTTAGAGCAGCTCGCAGCCGGAAGTGGGACTGTAACCGCCCTGTAACAACCGGAAGTCCTTCGTTAGGCCGTGGTCTGACGTCGGTTGGGATCTTGGCGGCAGCGGTGATCGCTGGACGAGGAGTCCCTGGGGTGATTGACCAAAATGCCAAATATCAAAATCTTCAGTGGCAGCTCCCACCAGGACTTATCTCAGAAAATCGCCGACCGCCTGGGCCTAGAGCTAGGCAAGGTGGTCACCCAGAAATTCAGTAACCAGGAGACCTGCGTGGAAATTGGCGAGAGTGTGCGAGGAGAGGACGTCTACATAGTGCAGAGTGGTTGTGGCGAAATCAACGACAGCCTCATGGAGCTTTTGATCATGATTAATGCCTGCAAGATCGCTTCAGCCAGCCGGGTTACCGCAGTCATCCCATGCTTCCCTTATGCCCGGCAGGATAAGAAAGATAAGAGCCGGGCCCCAATATCCGCCAAGCTTGTGGCAAATATGCTGTCTATAGCAGGTGCAGATCATATCATCACCATGGATTTACATGCTTCTCAGATTCAGGGCTTTTTTGATATCCCAGTAGACAATTTGTATGCGGAGCCAGCTGTCCTGAAGTGGATAAGGGAGAATATCCCTGAGTGGAGGAACTGCATTGTTGTCTCACCAGACGCCGGTGGAGCTAAGAGAGTGACCTCCATTACAGACAGGTTGAACGTGGACTTTGCCTTGATTCACAAAGAAAGGAAGAAGGCCAATGAAGTGGACCGCATGGTGCTAGTGGGAGACGTGAGAGAGCGTGTGGCTATCCTTGTGGATGACATGGCTGATACCTGTGGCACAATCTGTCATGCCGCTGACAAACTTCTCTCAGCTGGAGCCACCAAAGTTTATGCGATCTCGACTCACGGAATCTTTTCTGGCCCGGCCATTCCTCGCATCAACAGTGCATGCTTTGAGGCAGTAGTAGTCACCAATACCATACCTCAGGAGGATAAGATGAAGCATTGCTCCAAAATACAGGTGATCGACATCTCCATGATCCTCGCGGAAGCCATCAGGAGAACTCACAACGGGGAATCTGTTTCCTACCTATTCAGCCATGTCCCTTTGTAATAGAATAACTTTGAGTTATTCTCTTTTTAAAATAAAATAAGGTAAAATAAAAATAAAACATACCCTGCCCCTTGTTTTTTCTTGGAATTTGATGGAAAGTTCAGTAGAACACCCAGCTTCCTCGGGTGTGACTTTCTGCATCCCACCTCAGGTATATTAGAGTTTATCTTAAACTGAGGAAAGACAGATTGAGGATAATTGCTGGGATTTTTCTCTCTGGGTTGTCTCATTCTGGCTTCTTTATTTTCTGAACCTTACAGGTTTAACTACAGCTCAGCTACTGATTTCAGACTTCAAGGGTGTTGTGTGGAGGTGTTTGAAAGTGATTAGGGAAGTTTAGAGTACATGTGAATGCTTCAGGATAACTAGCAACTTCAGCCAACCTGATCCACCATCCTCACCACTACCCTTTGCACCATCCCCTACTCCCTTTTCTTCCTCCTCCTCTGGGCTGCTCCCCCTCTCATTTGTCACAAGTTCTTCAAGATCCATGCTAAACCCATTGCGAGACCAGAGTAGCAGCCTTCAGTTTGAACAACCCCTGGGTAGAATCATGAGAGGAAGCTGCAAAGTGCAGCCAATGCTTCTGAAGAGGAAGAAGAGGAATCTGTCACCATCTGTTTTGAGAATATATATATGGGATTCTCCACAGGTGGGGGAGGGGGGACGGGCAGAGAGGGAAGAGGGATAATCTCAAGCAGACTCCCCACTGAGTGCAGAGCCCCCTGTGGGGCTTGATCTCAGGACCCTGAGACCATGACCTGAGCTGAAACCAAGAGTCCAACACTTAACTGACTGAGCTACCCAGGTGCCCCTGTATCTGTAACTTTTAGTTTTACCTCCAACCACCTTGACCTTTTCTGGGACAAATATACTGTTGGGTCCAAATGATCAGTGTGCCAGTCCTCTGGAAAGCAAATCCACTTCCTGCTATGCAATCTCTTAACATTTGCATTAGATGTTTTGGCTGTAGCTTAATCTTAGCCTACTGCCACCATGATTATAGATTTTAGGTGATGTTATAGTGCCTTTTGATTAAGCATTTACCTTTGTCCTTCCTTGTATTTGGTTGGCATCTCAGAGGACCTCAGATTTATATTTAAAAATTGGTACTGTTGTCCTCCTGTTGGGAAAACTAATAAAATGTCTGCATGTATGTGGAAAAAAAATACACATCTGGACATATCATGAAATTTCTGATCTCCAAGAAAATGCAGACAGGCCCTAAAATCTCCTATTATATAAAACATAAACAGGGTGATTTTAAAGGAACAGTATTCAGATTACTGTTAAGAGTTCTCATTTGATCTCCCAGGCAATAAGCAAAATGGAAAAAAATTTTTGCATTCTGAAGGACATTATTTTCAATCTAGATTTCTTGCCCAAACAATCATTTAATTTTGAAGGCAGAATTAGGGCATTTTAATATATTAAAAGACTCTGGAACTTTACCACCATGAATGCTTTCTGAAAATATCACTTAAGCATACTGAAAATTAAAAAATATATACAACTAAGACAAACACATGAATTAAAAGAGATAATGGTGAAAATGATATAAAAATAATTTTTCATGAAGTTATTATGAAGATTATCACAGCTATTAAGATAAAATTCACATATGGGGCGCCTGGGTGGCTCAGTCGTTAAGCGTCTGCCTTCGGCTCAGGTCATGATCCCAGGGTCCTGGGATCGAGCCCCGCATCGGGCTCCCTGCTCCACGGGAAGCCTGCTTCTCTCTCTCCCACTCCCCCTGCTTGTGTTCCCTCTCTCACTGTGTCTCTCTGTCAAATAAATAAATAAAATCTTAAAAAAAAAAAAAAAGATAAAATTCACATAAAAATTGAGCCACAGTATAAAGTGAATTATTTTAAAATCTATAAATAAAATACCAGATGATATCCACAAAGCATGGGAGGTTAGGAGATGTTAGGGTTGGTCTATTAATAATCTTATCTAGTTTGGGAAGGAGGTACGGACACAAATAATTTACATTATAGCAAAAACTGTGTTTAAATATGTTTTCTAAAATACAAGGACAAGCAAGATAAAAATGCAATGAATTACTTGAAAATTCCTAGACATAAAAAAAAAATGCATAATGGCAATTATAATGGCATAATGGCACAATGAACAAAGTAAAAAAATCCAGCTGAAGATAGGAAATAAATAAGGAAGAAAATATAGCAAATAGCAAATACCAAATATATGTTAAACTAAAGTCAATGCATTAGCTAGAGTCAAGATGTTAAATTAACTTTATGAAAGAAATTATTAGATTGGGTAGCAAAATTATCTAATGATAAGCTGTTTACAGGAGATAAACCTAAACAAAAATTTTGATAAAAAGGGATGATGAAAAATATATCAAGTAAATGCTCACAGAAAGAAACAAGGAGGGATTTTCAGTCAAAGTAAACATGGAATATGTTTTGCTGATTAAACCCCTCCAATAAGTTACAACCATCAAGAATCTTTATGCACCTAACAGCTCAACATTGAAATATAAAAAGAAAAACAAGTGAGAGTATGAGGAGAAATGTATAAATTACATTAACAGAGGGAAATTTTAACAAAACTCTCATAAATAATCAAGATATTTTAATAACTACATATGGAAACTAAACAGATAATTCACATTTTCCAGCATGAATGAAAACATTTATGATATTAAAACTAGTAATAGGTCACCAAAAAGTCTTCATACATTTTTTAAAAAGAAATTTACATAGACCGTATACACTAAAGAGGATTTACTACAGTCGTCTTGACAATCCTGTGAAAAAATAGAACTATCAGTAAAATAGGAATGGAATGAAGCTTGCTTGACCTGATAAAGAAAATCCACCAGAGACAAAGATATAATTAATGCATTCCCACTACAATCAGTCAAATTTCTAAGCCAGTGGAATAAGGCAAGAAAAAGAAGAGAGCAATATTGGGGAAAAAAAAAAAAGTCAAAACTGTCCTTACTTATGGATGTCATTATTGTCAACAAGAAATCCAACAATCAAAAGAAAATCTGTCTGTTCCTACAGGAGGTCAGGAGAGTGACTACACATAAGATAAATAAAGTAATTGCCTCTCCTAAATACCAGCAAAACATAATTTTAAAATATAATTGAAAAAATTGTCCACAACCTAGGGCAATAAAATCTGCAAAATAACCAGTAAGAAACTCCCAACACTGTAGGACTGGTATGAAAAAAGTTTGCTAAAGGATATAGAATATATGAACCTGGAGAGGAAGAACAATTGAAAGTTTTCTCAAATCATCTAGTCAGTGTAACCCCAATCAAAATCCTAAGAGGATTAAAAAAAAAAAAACCAAAAAACCAAACTTGACAAGCTTTTCTTGAAGTTCATCTAGAAAAATAATTAATAAAAATATTCAAGATATTTTTCAAAATGTTTTTGTGTTATAATATATTAAAATATTATAAAGCTACAGGAATTAAGACTGTTGTGTTGATGCAGGAATGAACGCATAAATCGATATTACAGAATTTAGGTTGCTGAAACAGACCTATGTACACTTACAGGAATTTAGTATACCCATACCCTTTTTAATGGAGGGATTGTGTTACTGGAAAAAGAAGCATAAGTGAATCAATTCTCTAGGAGAATCACTATCACAAAGTCTCTATGGAGATGCTTTCCTGATATCCTGCCTTGGCAACCACTCCTGCAATCTACTCAGATTCTCCGAAATGGGGATGAGACTCCTGCCACAATTTTTTCCTTAGGTATCTTCATATAATTGTTGGTCAATCCAAATGGTAGTGATGCTTATAATGGGCTCCTTAATGTAAGTTGACACTGACCAATATCTATCTTCTTGATGACCTTAACTTCCTGCTTACTTGATTCTATTCTGGAAAGTACCTCCAGCCTCTTCAAGACTTCTACTTTAAGTACCATTAAAACTCTATTACCTTGTATATATGAAGTATACCCAATGTTATTTCCACACATTTAACTAGTCATTTTGGACAAACTGTTCTCAGAATACAAAATAAATGAAAGAGAGGCCATAGCATAGTAAATAACTCACATAGCAGGATATATTCATCCTATGGTTAGCAAAGTAGCAGATTCTCTGGCTGAAAGCTATAGTGTGCTTATGCTTATTGGTCAAGAACTGTTTTATACAGCCCATCACACTACATACCAGCTTCTATCAGATGAGAGCTCACAACAGTACTTAGAAGCTGAAGGGGAGGAAATGTGTGTATGTGTGTATATATATATATATATATATATATATATATATATAGTTGGCCCTTGAACAAGTTGAGAGTTAGAGGTGCTGACCCCACACACAGTCAAAAACCCTCTTATAACTTCTGACTCTCCCAAAACTTAACCACTAATAGCCTACTGTTGACCAGATGCCTTACCAATAACATAAGCACCAAATTAACACATATTTCGCATATTACACATACTATATACTATATCTGATAATAAAGTAGACAAGAGAAAAGAAAATGTTATTAAGAAAATCATAAGGAAAAGAAAACACATTTACAGTACTGTACTATATTTATTTAGAAAAATCCGCATGTAAGTGGATAAGCAGTTCAAATCTGTGCTGTTCAATGGTCAACTGTGTATCTATGGGGGTGTGTATGCATATATATATTTGTATATATATTAAAATTAATTTTGCCAAAGTGGCATTCAATCAAGTATGCATATATATGACAAAATTGGCATATCATGTCATTAGATAAATAATGTACTGATCAATCAATGATGCTGGATAACTATTAATTGGGAAACCGGTTTTTTCTAATCCTTAAATGATGTATAAAAATAAATTCCAGGAGAAATGGTCATAAAAAATAAAACTGTAAAGCACTGGAAGAAAATGTGGAGTAACTTTTATACTCTTGTAATGGAGAAGGCAGTAAACTGTACAAACTTTCAAGCCTAAAAGCACACCTTGAAATTTTACCCTCTCACTTTTAAGAACTATACTCATGAATTATCTCTTTCGGCAAAATTCTGAAGCCTGTTGGTCTAAAGGTAGAGACAGTCATGACGATTCTACTGCTCTTTAATATATTCATTAAATTCATTCAGTTCAACAGACTGATCATAGATCATTACCGTTCTCAATACCCAATACCTCTCTGAAGGTTTTTTTTAGAAATTTGCTACAAGGCTTCCTTTTTGAGGATCCTATCTATCTCTATGAACTTCCCGTGCTTTCATTCTATTAGGATTTATTGGCAATTGGTTTCCATATATTTTATATCACATGGGAATTACTTACTTTTCTGATCTTTTGATGGTTTCCCTTCAGGCTACGCTTTTGTTTTGTTTTATTTTATTTTATTTTATTTTATTTTATTTTATTTCTGTTGACCTTCCTCATTCTCCTTGGCATTTCTGAAAACCATTACAAGATTGTTAACTATTTTCTTATTGAGGTGCCCTTTTTTACCTGACTTTTTATGACACTGTACTACAGGGGCTTTTCTCCCAACTCTTGGTCCTTCTCAAACTTCTTCCCCACCATCCCACTGATACAGCTCATTCTCTGCCGCCATAGGCAAGTCTTAAGGGCCAAGGCCTCTTTATAAATAACCAATATCTAAGGTAAACACTTAGCCTAATATCCTCCTCCAGATTCTCTGTGCACTTTTGCCAGACTTATTTTCCCAAAATATTACTTTTACTACCTTAATGCCATAATAAAATTTTTAATAATTCCTCTTTATGGTTTACAGCAAACCCCATCCTTTATTTTCACGCATGACCATCAAAATCTGGCCCACTACTACCAACTTTCTGCTCTGTTCTTATTGGTCTATTTATTGCCCCAGAAAATACTTGCACCTCTGCCATCATTCCTTTACACACATTCTCCTAACTTCTACTAGACTCTGTTACCTTCCACTTGACTGAATCTTACTTTTCTTCAAGGCCCACTTCTTTTACAAACATCACAATATCTGATCTCTTTGTGTCTCTCTCCTGCAAACTCCTTTTCTTTACATCATTCTTTATAGTGTTGCCTATTCTTATGAGATTAATTTGGATTGTCATTAAGGATTGGGAATATTTCATATATTCTTTTATCTTCAAGACACCTTATTTAATGTTTACCATATACCAAGCAGTCAGTTATTATGGTTTGGTTGATATTTTTAAATTGATATAAACCTTACCTAATGATGGGTAAATTTAATAGTAGCTAAGTAGGTGTCTTAAATACCAACCTAAAGATTTTGTATTTATTTAAAAAGTAATAGAGAGCCATTATAGCCTTTTCAGTATATTTGCAGTAGATGGCTTTAAAATGAAAATAGTATTTTTTTTTTTTTGAAAATAGTACTTTCTGGAAGACAATACAGCAGCATTGTGCAAAGTGAACTGGACTAGAAAGACTCTGCAACTGGGAGATCTGATGTGTCTGGGTGATTTCCATTTTGAGAAATTAGGCCTAAACAGTATTTTTTCAAAAATTTATAGTAAACAAAGAAGTCCTCATTTTCCTAATCCCTAATGTACACAAGGGATATTTACTGGAATTCAGTCTAAGTATAAATTTCTTTTTTTTTTTTTTTTTTTTTTTATAATTTTTTTATTGTTATGTTAATCCCCATACATTACATCATTAGTTTTAGATATAGTGTTCCATGATTCATTGTTTGTGCATAACACCCAGTGCTCCATGCAGAACGTGCCCTCCTCAATACCCATCACCAGGCTAACCCATCCTCCCAACCCCCTCCCCTCTAGAACCCCCAGTTTGTTTTTCAGAGTCCATCGTCTCTCATGGTTCTTCTATATAAATTTCTAAGTGTAACACTGACAGTATCTCTTATCAGATGACATGATTAATGATGTTTTCTTCAGAGTGGCTTCAGTTAGTGTTTATTAAGATACTTCCCAAATCCTAATGCTCAAAGATACAGTCAGATGATTCTACTTATGAGCATCCTGCAAGAATCAAAAAAGATAAGGCTGTGATTGAACGGTTTTAAAGAATACTTTTTACCCAGATTTGTTATTCAACTAGTGACTTTCTGTTTTTATATTTGTCATTCTTTATTTTCCAGAAAAACCTTAATTTCCTCACATCTTTGTAGATGCTATGCAATGACTGGCATAACTCATTGCTTAGAGCTATGGCCTCCCTTTTAGAATATTAGAGATCGATTGTCATATAAGCAATGAGTCTACTTCACAGACTTAAAATCTTCCCCCTTGTTTACCATTTAGCTTTTTCTCTTAATAGCCCTACCACTTAAGAGAGGATTAGGGACACTAGGCCTGTGAAAGTCTACAGGGATGACATACCACGCAGGGGAACAGAAAGGACAAAAGCTTTGAGGTGGGAACGTGCACATGTTAGAATAACAGAAAGAAGATCAGTGTTACCCGGAGTGGAGTGAGCAGGAGGAAAAGCAAATTGAGAATAAGACAGTAAATTGGGCAGAGCTAGATCCATTGGGTAAGCCATCACGTGTGCTGAATTTCTCTGATCACTCACCATCAAATTGATCTGTTGTTTGTCCCTGGCTGGTAAGTGCTCATATCTCTACCAGGAAGATTATGTCTTAAATTATCACTGCTCGATAACTTCCGCATTTGTCCTTCACAGGGGCTTTCTGAATACAAAGGCAACTCAAATAATCCCAAACTTGCGAAAACATAAAATTCCAGGCCTCCTACTCTTAACTTCCTATATCTTCCAGATAAGAGCCCTGGGAAACAGTTTTGTTTTGTTTTAAAGATTTCACTTATTTGACAGAGAGAGACACAGCGAGAGAGGGAACACAAGCAGGGGGAGTGGGAGAGGGAGAAGCAGGCTTCCCGCCAAGCAGGGAGCCCGATGCAGGGCTCGATCCCAGGACCCCGGGATATTGACCTGAGCCGAAGGCAGACGCTTAACGACTGAGCCACCCAATTAATCTAGATGATTCCTATGATCAGGTAAGCTTAGGAAACACTAAGCCCAAAAAGTGAGAATAATTTTGAGAGAATTAAAGTGAGAGAATTTTGAGTGTGGAAGGCAGTTTTGGGCAGCAGCATACCAAATTACATATTACTTTATTAATATTTGTGGCAGCTCTAGCCACTACGTGGCACGTAGCTGCCATTTTCCTCACCCATGACCATGGCCTTCAGCTCATATGGATCCCAAGGCTCCTTCCTGTTGACTTGGACATGACCTTGGACTTTTTCTCTGTGCAGAGATCCAGGCAGCCACTACCAATTACTAGGATCTGACAGCAGATGGAATTTGTTTGCCCTCTTGTAGGGTTATCCCTAGACTAGGAGGTCTTCTCAGCTGATTTTTATTTTGAGCAATATTGTATTATTATGTAGAAAAGTGTATTTGTATTTGGGGGTTGATCTGTAGAGTTAACTTTGTTTTATTAACTCAGAAAATATACTGGCATAGACTTCATAGCTGCAGCATCTAAAAAATAGATTTAGAAGTTTCTTTTATAAAAGTTTATGTATACAAACATATTTCTGAAATATTGGGCAGTGAAATAAGAATGAGCTTTAGAATTAGATAGACCTTAATTTAAATTCTGGGATGTGCTGCTTACCAGCTATACTACTACCCAGTTAATACACGTCTTTGAATCCCTGATTCCTTATTTCCATAATGGAGACAAAATATCTCACACAATTGCTGTGATTCAATATGAACATGTGTGAAACAGCTAGAACAGTTTGGGTCACGTGGTAAGTACATGAAATAAAGCCTAGATTTCCTCTTTTCCTTTGCTTGAAACAGAAAACTTCCTCTATTAATAGACTTTCTCATAGACTTTTTCCTGTGTTCCTCTATTTGGTAACAGAATTTGGATAGTGTAATGTGGAAATATGAAGAAAAACTCTAAAATGTTATTTATTCAAAGTTTGGTAACTAATATGTATTCAAACAAGCAAAATCCTCAATTAACCTTTTTTCTGTGTATGGGTATATGTCTAGCCTCATAAGGAAACCATGGAGCCATAGTTCCTTAGAATTAAATGGGATCCTCCACGTCATTAGTACAACACACTGAATTGCTACAGACAAGTGATGAGAAAATAAGCTCAAATCGGGGCCTCATTTATAAAAATGTATGTCCCGGAGTTAATAAGGAATTGTCCAAAACTATACTTTGCACTTCTTCAGTAAAGAATAATGTCTGTTAATTATGTGCAACCTTCAAATTAAGTTATGTGCCTTATACTACCATGATAAGTCTGGAAAGTAAAGCTGATCTAAGAAAAGTAAATATAGGAAGAATTTATACCCAAAAAAGTTTTCTATATAGCTCAAATGATCAGAAATCTAAACGAATCAGAACAATACAATCCTTGTACATGAAAGTTATTGCACATTTTGTTGAAATTCTATGTAAATGCCTTTCAAATTCTCCCAACTTCTTTGTTTCCTCTGCCCCTTCGGCATGTAGACTACTTCAAAACATATATCAATATGCTAAAATATCAAAAAATTAGACTATAGGCTCTTTATACCTATATTATTGCATCAGTTCCAAGGGCCAACCCTCATTTTATATCTCCTACCTCTCCTTCCTCAGCTATTCTCATGGGGATTTGGTAGTTTCTGAAGCAGTTCTAACGAGATCAGAGATCAAAAGCTTTGAATCTGCAACCTGGTGTAGGTTTAGAATCAATCAACGCAATGCAACTGCTACCCATAGTGGTTGGGTTCCCACGTGTCCTCTGTTTCTTCTTTACCATCTACATAGCTTAACCCAAGGTCTGTTATGTGAGGACCAAGCCTCAGGTCCCTAGGCATTGCTTGGGTTGGCGTGCTCTGACACCCCTCTGGTGTTAGCTATTAGACCGGGATTTTCCTTTGATTATCTCTCTTCTCCATATTCTATCAGCTTTGTGCTCTGGTTCCTGTTTGGACTGGAGCCCTACACTGAGCCCCACGCGATGTCAAGGCTCTAGTGTGTGCATCCTTTCCTGAGGAGAAGCCTGGAATAGTCTCTCCCACACCTGTTGCTTTGTCACATCTGGTCAGCTCTCCTGCACCATCATTTCGATGATTTCCTCTCACGTTGTTCTGCCCATCAAATCAACTCTTCTGATTCTGGCAGTTGCCGGTATCATGCCCAAGCATGCCTTTTGGATGCTGTGCTTTGGAGCTCGCTTCTGACCTCACTGGGGCTATTCTTCCACTTCTTATACCCTTACCTCTGCTACAGTGGGTAAGTAGTTTTCTACCTGGTTCTGACCGTGACCTGCTCCCTGCTGTGGTCCTTATGTGTTTTTATCAGGGTCAACCTAAGTTACTTCTACTTGTTCCCTGGCCACTAATCTTAACCTATACAATCTCTCTTTCATAATGCTGACAGATTAGTCTTCAAAGGCATCCTTTTAATGTCATCATTCTGATGCGCAACAGCTCTATAATAGCTTCCTAGTGCCTATTGTGTTTAAAAAGTTTTTCTTTTGGCATTTAGAAATCTCCCAGGATCCATCCAAATTCCCCAATCATTCTCACCAGTCAGATACTGCTTGCTCACAGGCCAAGTCCTTCACTCATGCTGTTGGTCACATAAAGTGCCTCCTTCCTCCTTCCTTCATGCCCCAGTGTTAGTCATCACTCAAAGACAAACTCAAGTAGAAATCCCAACACTAAGTCTTTCCTGACCCCTCTAGCTTTTTGGTACATTGACTAGTATTTAACAATTTAGTTCTTAATTCTTTCCAGTTGCTTCATGTTTCATCAGTACTGACTTTCCAAAGAAGTCTGCAAGGATTCTGTAAGAGATGACCATTTTCTCTGCTCTTGTATCCCTTCCAGTGCTTAGGACAGTAACAGAAGGCAGGAAATAGATAAAACAAGTTCATTTGGTTTAAAAAGTGTCCAGTAGAGGCGTCTGGCTGGCTCTGTCGGTAAAACATGTGACTCTTGATCTCGGGCTCTGAGTTTGAGCCCCACAGTGGGGGTAGAGATTACTTAAAAGTAAAATCATTAAAAAAATAAATAGTGCCCTGTAGGCAAATCGTTTATTTCCATTGAAAACACACTGCTCACTAAGTTGAGTAGTGGTTTAGTTATGTTTGATACAGTGATTCAATTATGTGGTGCTTTCCTCTGTCAAAGCTATCTAAGTAGCAAAGAAGACATAAGGTGACTCCACCTGGGTAAAACAGAAACAGGTGTTAAACAATTGTGGAAACCTGTCTAGAGCAGTAACTGGGATGGTACCTGACTCAGCTGAGTTTAAAAGCCTGGGAATAACTGTTTCCTGTTGTTTTACTCAGAGTTTCTCTGGTATTTAGTTCAAACAGGGCAGAGTACTAGGTGCTATGCTCTCAAGATAAAAGAGAGAGAAAGAAAGAGAGAAGAGGGCAGGGGGCAGAGGGTAGGGGAAGAATGAATATAAATATAAAGATTCTTCTCTATGAACCAGCTAAGAGTTTAATCGGAAAAAGCTCTATAGGGGAGCCATGCCTAGTGATACTTACCTTGCATATAAACAGTGGGGTGCTGGTAAATGTTTAACAACCAGCTCTCCGGAAAACAAAAGTCCTGATTTGTACTGTTTGCATATTGCATATTTCGTTGGAATAAATACTCCCAATTGCCAAATTCAAGCTACCAATGTGCCCTTACTGAACAAGGAATTAGAAAGAATGGGCACAATTGTGTCACGTGAGCTGGTAGGAAGGGCTCTAGAACACCCTTGCATAAAAGTTTAGGCCAGTCGCTACAAGAACTTTCTGAAAATAACGTGAGGGCTTTTAAATTCTCTCATGTTATTCAGTTTCCTGAAGCTGCAGGCAGTGAACCCCTTATTGGAAAGGGCCTAATTGCTTTTATCAGAATAAGACTGATGACATAGTGTTCTGGAAAGACTAAGTCCTATTCTTCAAACAGTCTTTGGAGGCAAGCAACCCAATATTGCAGAATATATAGAAACATTTCCCATCACTTTTTCTGTTCTTGAAATAACCAGTTTTATAGTGAATAATATTCTTGTGTAATCCGCAATTCTTACGAGAAGAATTTGGTTTTTCACAATAATAACCTGTCTTAGTCATTTCAGGCTGCTATAACAAGATTCCATAGTTTGGGAGGCTTAAACAACAAACATTTATTTCTCACAGTTTGGAGGCTGGAAAATCCAAGATCAAGGTGCTGGCAGATTCGAAGTCTGGTGAGAGCAGGCTTCCCAGTTTGCAACCTTGCTATATTCTCAGTGTGTAGAGAGATTTTGTGTCTCCTCCTCTTTTTATAAGGACATTAATTCCATCATGAGGGTCCATCACCCTCATGACCCAATCTAAGCCTAATTACCTTCCAAAAGCCCCACCTCCTAATACCGTCACACCAGGGATCACTGCTTCAAGCAACACATGAATCTGGGGGAAGACCCAAACATTCACTCCTAGCATAACCATTTTTACGTAAGGAATAGGAACAGGGCAAGGGATTGCGGCCAGCATTGGGGGCAGGAGCAAGCTGAGAAGGTAAGCTAAAGCAGAGAGCCTGGTGGAGAGCTCTTGTTCAGCTTCACTGAAAACATCTTTCTTCCTCTTGGGCCAACAGGGACAATAATGTGCTATAGCTGTTTTAGAGAAGTGAAAGTAAGAAAATGTTTAAGAATTAGTTGACCAAAAAGTAAACTGTTGTAAGCTAAAAGGTTACAAAAAAAATAAATAAATTGATATTAGAGTGATCTATACAAAATAAGTTTGGACAAGTTTGATTTATTTAAATGAATAAAAACAAAATGTTAATTTATGGACATAATTCGGTAGGCTAATTAGTCATGCAGTACAGCGTTGCCCTTCGACAGTTTATTTCCATCAGCAGAATTAATCACAGCAGAGCAGATGTAGTAGGGACAATCCAAGGTTAAAACAAATGATACAAAATAATGAACTAGAGCACAAGATGATAACCTGGAGAAAGTAATGATTTATTATTCTGCCAGAGCCTTCTGTGGATTGTGCAGCCACTTTATGCAAGCCTGTCTCCCTTTTAACCAGATATCTCTGATTGTAGTGATCTTTTACTTTGCATTAATTTTATCTTTCTTTGAAGGTAGTGTAACTGTGATAAGAGCCAATTAGTTTTGCACCATCGAGAAGCACAATGAAATGTGTCTTAAGAAAACAAAGATAAAATTAACTGTCTAAATGAGACTACAAGGCAATCTCATCTTTGCTATTTTCTTATAGGACTAGAGCACCATACGTTCAGCATCATAAACTGAAGGACAACTATAAGGATATTTAAGTTGGTTCAAAGACGTGCTGTAATGAACACGATTCTTCCAGAGTACCATTAACCAGTAATTTAATGCTAACTTTCCACAGGACTTAAAATCTATATCTACAGATTACATTACAGACAAACACAAATGACAGGGTAGCACTATGGGGAACCAAATCCCTTTTAAACTTTATGTTTGGGATTTTGATTATGAAATAAAATGAGTGAGAGTGTCTTCCGTTGAACATCATCTGGCTTTATTATGCCATCATCATCCTTTCCCTGTTGCTTCAGTATACCCAGGACAATTCCAGTGTTTAAATCACAGAGGTATTGTAAAAAGGATAAACTTTTGGTGGAGTTAAAAATTTTGCATGTCTTTTATGTTTTTAGCTTGTGCTTCTGGCAAGAAATGAATGCAAATGATGGTTTAAATAATACAAACCTATTAAATTATTCTAGGTCTCCTTTATCAATAAAAAAATAAACACTTTTAGTGTTAATAAAGAATTTTTTGAGGGTTAAACAAATTGATAATGAAAGGTTGTAGCGTTGTTTTTTTTTAAGTCAAGAAACTGACATGTATAGATCTTTGGAATAGATTAGAGAGCCCAGCAATAAACCCACATATAAACGATCAATTAATTTAATACAAAGGAGGCAAGAATATGCAATGGGGAAAGGACAGTCTCTTCAATAAATGGTTTTGGGAAAACTGGAGGGTCTCATGCAAAAGGATGAAACTAGACTACTATCTAATCCCATACACAAAAATTAACTCAAGGTGGATTAATGATTTGACTGTAAGACCTGAAACTATAAAATTCCTAGAAGAAAACATAAGCAGTAAGCTCCTTGACATTGGTCTTGGTGATGATTTTTTTAATTCGACTCCAAAAGCACAGGTAACAAAACTAAAAATAAAAAGTGGGACTACATCAAGCTAAAAAGTTTCTGCATAGCAAAGGCAAAAATGAAAGGCAACCTACTGAATAGAGAAAATATTTGCAAATCATTTCTCTGATAAGGGCTTACTTTCCAAAATATATAAAGAACTCATAGGGGTGCCTGGGTGGCTCAGTCATTAAGTGTCTGCCTTCGGCTCAGGTCATGATCCCAGGGTCCTGGGATCGAGCCCCGCATCGGGCTCCCTGCTTGGCGGGAAGCCTGCTTCTCCCTCTCCCACTCCCCCTGCTTGTGTTCCCTCTCTCACTGTGTCTCTGTCAAATAAATAAATAAAATCTTAAAAAAAAAAAAAAAAGAACGCATAGGACTCAATACCAAAAACAAACAATCTGATCTAAAAATGGGCAAAAGATTTGAATAGACATTTTCTAAAGAAAACATACAGATGACCAACAGGCACATGAAAAGATGCTCCACATTGCTATTCATTAGGGAAATGCAAATCAAAACCACAGTGAGCTATCACCTTAAACCTGTTAGAATGGCAAATATAAAAAAGACAAGAAATAACAAGTGTTGGTGAGGATGTAGAGAAAAGGAAACTCTAGAGCACTGTTAATGGGAATGTAATTGGTGCCGCCACTGTGGAAAACAGTATGGAGGTTCTTCAAAAGATTAAAAATTGAACTACCATATGATCCAGCAATTCCACATCTGGGTATTTATCCAAACAAAATGAAAACACTAATTCAAAAAGGTATGTGCACCCCCATATTCATTGCACCATTATTTACAATAGTGAAGATATGGAAACAACTTAGGTGTCCCTTGATGGATAAATGGGTAAAGAAAATGTGATAGATGTGATACACACACACACACACACACACACACACACACACACACACATGCTGAATACTATTTAGCCATTAAAAAGAATGGAACTTTGCCATTTGCTACAACATGGATGGACCTTGAGGGCATTATGCTAAGTGGAACAAGTCAGGCAGAGAAAGACAAATACTGTATGATCTCACTTATATGGAATCTAAAAACCAAAACCAACCAACCAAACAAACAAAAAACCCCAAGCTCATAGATATAGAGAACAGATTGGTGGTTGCCAGAGGAGTTGGGGTAAGGGATGGCCAAAATGGGTAGAGGCAGTCCAAAAGTAAAAACTTCCAGTTACAAATTAAATAAGTTTTGGAGATGCAATGTAGAGCATGGTAACTACAGTTAATAATACTGTATTGCATATTTGAAAGTTGCTAAGAGAGTAAATCTTGGAAGTCCTCATCACATGAAAAGAAAAAAAAATTCTGTAACTTTGTATGATGATGGATGTTAACTAGACCTATTGTGGGGAACATTTTGCAATGTGTACAAATATCTAATCATGCTGTATACCTTAAACTAATATAATGTTATAAGTCAATTATATCTCAATTAAAAAATGTTTAAGAAGACTGGTGTAAAAAATGGAAACAATAAAAAAGATTGAATTATTTGACCTTATTAAAAAAAAACTCTGTATGGCGAGGTAATAAAGAAAGGCAGAAAAACCATCTTGAGTATAGACCTAACATATATGACAAAGGATCTATAGCTTTATCAGGAGAAATAAACAAATCAGAGAAAAGACGATCATCTCAGAGGAACAAAAAAACAAAACAGGTGAACAAAAAAACAGGTAAGAATAATTCGCAGAAGAAATAAAAGGGCAAACTAAACAGAGGAGAGGGTAGAATTCAGCATTCCCAGTAATGCAAGAAATAAAAATTAAAATTAAACATACTATTTTTTACTTCCAAATAAAAAAATTCATACTCAATTAAATACTTAATATTAGCTGGGAATAGGAAAAGATATCATGTCACACATCATATGTAAAAGTATAAATTAGTGAATCTTTTTTGCGGGCAGTTTGGAAATGTTCATACTTTTTGATCCAATGATTCCAGCAGTAGGAATTTGTCCTAAGAAAGTAATTACAGCTGTGCTCAAAAATTTTGCTAACAGGATGCTCTTGTTATTATTGTTTACAATGGTGAAAACAACAACCTTAAAATATATCCAATGACAAAATATTCATTAAATAAATTACAGTGTATCTGTTCAAGGACACTCTGCAACCATAAAAGCCTTGGTTTCCAAACTTCTCTGTGCTTTAGAATCATCTGGAAATCTTTAAAAAGTTCCAAAGCCCAGGCCACTTTCCACAACAATTAGACCATATTTTTGGGAAGGAGGCATAGGCATAATTATTCTTTCAAGCTCCTCAGCTGCAATGTGCAATATCGTTAAGAAACTATTGCATTAAGGTGACATAAAAAAATATTAATTATCATGAAAAAGTATTCATAATATATTGCTTTGTAAAAAAAATCAAGATGCAAAACAATATTACTGAGGAGATAAGAGTGTTCTGTAAAACATTAACTTTTGTTCTACCTGGTGGATCATCTTATGAAGGTTTCTCAAGCCCCTGGTGACGTACCTCACCTTTACCAAATCTGATTGGACCAGAAGTAAGCTCCTGACTTAGAGGCAGTCAGTCTATGAGCTACCCAGAAACTCAGGGTAGTTTGGCATCAAAATCTATGACCAAGCAAAAATAAATAAGGTGGGTCAGTAAGAATCTTGCCATAAGGAAATTACAATTGTGAATTTTGCGTTTTGTTTTGTTTTTAAAGATTTTATTTATTTATTTGAGTGAGAGAGAGAGAGAGAGCATGCGCACAAGCTGGGGAAGAGGCAGAGGGAGAGGGAGAAGCAGACTCCCTGCTGAGCAAGCCCAATGCGGGGCTTGAGCCCAGGACCCCGGGATCATGACCTGAGCCGAAGGCAGACGCTTAACCGACTGAGCCACCCAGGCACCCCCTACTTGTGAATTTTGAAGGAATCCAGCAATGAGACTGAAGCTAAAGGGGTGTACAAAGGAAGGATCTTGAGGCAGAGAAGACTCTTGAGGTAGAGAAGGGGTCAAAAGAAAATTACAGAGAGCATTAGTAAACAAAAGCTATGAAGTGGTCAGAGAGACTAATGAGTGAGAAAGCAGGTGGTGGGAAGGACAGTTTAAAAAGACATGCAAAATGAGGAAAGACCAAGAGAGTACCCAAAATGGCATTTGTGAAGCTCCACGAACACTTGTTTAGGCTTTTCTGAGCTTCCTTGAATTCAAAAGACCCACTTGGCCCCAGTTCTCCACAAGGCCCAGTAGAATCCCCAAGAGAATTGCTGTGCTTTAGAGCAAGGTAAGTGCTGTGCATGGTGAGGAAAGTCTGGCCAGTTTCTAGGAGAACAGAAGCTAAAGATTTCAAGGACCAAGAAGGTCAACACCAAAGCAGAAACCAAAGAAACAGACATAGGTAAAAACCATGAAAACAAATAGATATGGTGATGACACTAGATTCAGGTTCTGTGAGATCCAGATTAATTTCCTGGCAAGAGGCTTGTTTGCAGAGAAACCCCTTCTCTATACCTAGCACCTGGTAATTTTTGAATTCTAGTTTGTGACTATACTAAGGCTGGACTTTATAGAACAAATGGGGGGGGGTCGCCTGGGTGGCTCAGTCGGTTAGGCGTCTGCCTTCAGCTCAGGTCATGACCCCAGGGTCCTGGGATGGAGTCCCCATTGGGCTCCCCTCTCAGCAGAGGGCCTGCTTCTCCCTCTGTCTGCTGCTCCCCCTGCTTATGCTCTCTCTCTCAAATAAATAAATACAATCTTTAAAAAAAAAAAAGAACAAATGGAAGAGAATTTCTTTCCTAAGCACTATGGTTCATAGGTTCGTAAAAGAAGGCATTTGGTTTCTAATCCTAGTTACTCTGCTACCACTAACTATGTAGGCGACATAGGAAGAATCATTTTCTTCTGTGCATCTCAGCCTTCCATCTCGAACCAGGGAGAGGATTCAGCTAGTCTCTACCAACCGCCAGGTGTTATCATTGATTATTATATAACGAAACTTAGGACAGTTGGAATTTCCTCTCTCTAAGTATCTTAAAAACAAGGATGTTTTAATATTAATCACTGAATCGGTGTATTTAAGCCAAATGTTTTTACTGTTGGAGACCTAGAACACCAATAATGTTCAACCCATGTTTCAATATCTTTGGGGATATTTGGAAGGAACTCCGTAGGGAACATATGCAGTGACAGTTTTAAGAAAATCGATTTCCGGATCTTCATTTTTTTGAATGGCTTTTTTCTTAAACCTGAGGATGTGCCTATGGTCAAAGTATCATGTCTTTCTTCCTCTTCCACCTTCACTTTCCTAACGCCCTTGTCCAATTTACCAAAGAAAGGCATAAGCTCACCCACCCCGAATTTACAAGGTTGCATTTCCCCAGGTTGTATAAAGACTATGGGATTGCCAAACAAAAGGTAATTCAGAATGTGAGGGTCTGTGAAGCCTCCTCCCTTAACCAAGACACTGTTCAGGTCTCTTTACCTTTTCTGTTTTTATTTCCTATGAATATCCCAAGTCTGAGTGTAAAGAACAATGTAGAGGTAAATCAGTGGTTTTGGGTTTTGTTTCACTTTTTTTAGCATATGTTCAGACTCATAGCAGATATATTCCCATTAACATTTGCTAAAATATTGATGCTATAAATTCACATTTGTCTTTTCTTTAGGTAGGTCTCCTGCTCACCATCACATGCCAACTACTTCTCTGTTTATTTTTTCATTCCTATCACATACTAATTCGATTTGGACCAACATAAAGAGGATGTGTTATGGATTCTTCTGTAAATAATGCACTTAGAAACACTCATGAAAAACTTCACGTAAGCCATACACTTATCAGTGACCTTTTAGTGACCTTCCACTAAAACTTGTGTCACTTTGGAAATAAGACATACTTACCCATGGATATATCCTTTATTGAAAAAAGAAAAAACTGCATTCATCATATTAAGAATTGCATTTCTGATAAAATCTTACTTTAATGTTTAGTAATAAAAAGCATAATATATTTAGGTTTCTTTGACCACTTAATATTAAATATAATCATAACTAAACCCAAAAGAAAAAACATTTTAAATACTTAAAGCTTTATGGTAACAGACAATAAATGAGTTTTAGAATGTAATTTTATGTGTATATTTTGTTTCAGAGAGATGTAAAGGTATAATCAATAAATCCTTTCAAAACATAAATAGGGGCACCTGGGTGGCTCAGTGGGTTAAGCGTCTGACTCTTGATTTTGGCTCAGGTCATGGTCTCAGGATCATGAGATTGAGCTCTGCATCAGGCTTTGCACTGGGCGTGGAGCCTGCTGAAGATTCTCTCTCTCCCATTCCCTCTGCCCCTATCCCCGTGAGCTCTCTTTCTGTCTCTCTGTCTCTATTTCTTTTTGTCACACACACACACACACACACACACACACACACATTAAATACTTCAAACATAAAAATAGATTATATTAGGACAAAAAAAACCATTGAGGTAAGTGTAATGAAAATAGGAATATAAGTAGGAAAAGGAACAATGTATACTTTCTGACAAGAAGACCTTGATGTACCTTTCAAATGTACCATGCTGGGCATCAAATCACTATGATATTAGATTCCATTAGTTATATTTAAGAGCAATCTAACAGTTTTAATTTAAAATGTTAGTATTTTAGGGATGCCTGGGTGGCTCAGTCAGTTAAGCATCTGCCTTTGGCTCAGGTCATGACCCCAGGGTCCTGGGATCGAGCCCCTCATTAGGCTCCCTGCTCAGTGGGGAGCCCGCTTCTCCCCCTGCTTGTGCTCTCTCTCTCTCAAATAAATAAATAAAATCTTAAAAAAATAAAAATAAAATAAAATGTTAATATTTTAATATTGTGGAAATGGCATGTTTAGTAACTCTTAATCCTATGAGAAAAATTCAAATATTCACTGAAAATGAGTAAGTATCTAAATTTTTCAAAACATTTTTAAGAATAAACAAAAAATTCGGGATGCCTGGGTGGCTCAGATGGTTAAGCATCTGCCTTCGGCTCAGGTCATGATCCCAGGGTCGTGGGATCGAGCCCCATATCGGGCTCCCTACTCAGCAGGAAGCCTGCTTCTCCCTCTCCCTCTGCCTGCCTGTCTGCCTACTTGGGATCTCTCTCTCTCTCTGTCAAATAAATAAATAAAATCTTTAAAAAAAACAAAAAAACAAAAAATTCAAGATTCATAAATGAGAAACTTTATATTGAGTAATGTTTTCTCACCATTACAAGTGGTCTTATTAAGGACATGGAAAATCATCCAAAACATATTGCTTACTAAATGACAATCATAATAAGATACATTACAATTTTAAAAATCTAGAAGATGCTAAAATTTTAACACTGTCATATTATGCCTTTTATTTGAAAAATATTCATTAGGTTATAGTATTAATATTAAAAACTAAAATATTACCAATGGCCTGGGTGGTAAAATTAGAAGTAATTTTTATTTTCATCTTAGTTTCTCTTTTTTTTCCCCTAATTTTTATACCCTAAGCACATCTTACATTGTAATAAAAAATTAAAACAGTAAAATGTATGTTTTGATCTGAACATCAGCAGCTTTCTAAATGAAAACAATAACAACAACAACAAAAATCCCTGCAGAATGAGATTTTTTATTGTAATTCTGAAGCTTTAGCCAGGACCAATGCTGAAATAAAACCTTCCCCTTTGATCCTAAATTCTGCTGTTTTTTTTTTTTTTTTTTTTTAAGATTTTATTTATTTATTTGAGAGAGAGAGAGAATGAGAGACAGAGAGCATGAGAGGGAGGAGGGTCAGAGGGAGAACCAGACTCCCCGCCGAGCAGGGAGCCCGATGCGGGACTCGATCCCGGGATTCCAGGATCACGACCTGAGCCGAAGGCAGTTGCTTAACCAACTGAGCCACCCAGGTGCCCAATTCTGCTGTTTTTATCCAGGATTCTCAGGACATTTATTCTGAACAAGGAGGACAGAATTGGGCCCCGTAATAGCAACGGTACTACATCGCTAAAAATATGCCGCCTAAGTCTTTGTAAAAAAGCCAATCAGCAGAAAACATATCCTATAAAGGCAAGTCCTGCATGGTCCTGAATTATAACTTACCTTAACTGAAAAATATAGAAACTAAAGAACACAGAAATAGTAGACAACTTACATTCCACATTAAGTTTGAATTATTATTCTTCAAGGAGTTCTGAGGCTGTTCAGTGTGTATTAAATCTCAAACAAGTTACAGGTTTTTGGAACCAAACAGTAATTGGTTTGTAAAACTGGCTTAAGCGTTTCCATCTGCACACATAAAATTTTGATTAACTTTCTTTCTAGTTATGTGGTGAGGCATAGCAATGTATTTTGACATTGAGCTCTTATCCACATTTAGAGGACTGAAAGGTCATTATACTTGCACTCTTGGTGAAGACATGTCTCGAGAGTAATAGACTACCCAAGAACAGTACCAGGTGATACTTGGCTAGCAGTCAGCTGGAGCTCAGCTCTGTCTATAGCGACAATTTTTACAGGACTCAATTCTACAAACACGGGCCTGAACACTTTGATTGTGTGCCTTTCATCTTGTGTATTTTGGAAATATTGGTCAGAGGAATCTCCTGATAACCCTATGTAAACACACATCTCTTTCCTCATCCTAACCTTGGTCTGCAAAATTTCCCCTTAATTAAAATATAGAAAACAGAGTTTTACAGAAAATATAAATAAGAACATACTAATAAGCAGAGATGAAATTGTGCTTAATCTAGCTCAGTGGGTTAATGAAATAGAACTCTGGAAGCCAAATGGGATAGTAAGGTGAGACCAAATCTTGAATCTACACTTATTTCAAATGTACAGGTTATGGCATTCTGTGGGATACATCTAAATACTTAGGGAAGAGAACATATTAAGTGTCATGTCGAGATAGTGGGACTTGGAAATAGAAGCAGCTTAAGATAAACAGTGATGAATTCTAATGCACTTTTGTTTGACATGAGGGCTCATGGAGATGAGAGACTGTACGAAACTTTAAATTGCCCACCAAACCATTCCTCACCTACTAAAATCTACTTTTCATTTTAATATGTGATTTATTTTCCAAGATACTGCTGTACGTTGTTTGTTAACATATGAAATTCCTCGCAGCGCCTGGGTGGCTCAGTTGGCTAAGCGACTGCCTTCAGCTCAGGTCATGATCCTGGAGTCCCAGGATTGAGTCCCACATCGGGCTTCCCGCTCAGTGGCGAGTCTGCTTCTCCCTCTGACCCTCCCCCTCATGCTCTCTCTCTCTCATTCTCTCTCTCAAATAAATAACATCTTAAATATATATAAATATATATATATATAATTCCTCATAAAAGCAGATTTTTGTGCTAGATTTTGCTATTCATTCTATGCTTCTTTCACCCTATAACAGTCCACACAGCACCCACTCCAAATCCTTTCTAGTTTATTTAAAGGTTTTTATTTTATTTTTTGTCAGAGAGAGAGAGAGAAAGAGAGAGAGAGCACAAGCAGGAGGAGCGGCAGGCAGAGGGAGAAGCAGGCTCCCTGCTGAGCAAGGAGCCCGATGCAAGACTCGATCCCAAGACCCTGGGATCATGACCTGAGATGAAAGCAGACGCTTAACCGACTGAGCCACACACGCGTCCCCCCCACCTTTTCCTTTTAAGGGTTTTTATTTACTAGTTTATTTAGAGACTAACAGCGACTACCATAATTCCATAATCACTTCTGATGAGATGTTAAGAACAATAGATTTGAACACCAGAATTTGAACACCAGTTCTAACACCTGACCGTGCGTTTGACACTTGACAAGTTACTTGAACATCCAAAATGTTTGTTTCATCATCATTTAAGTGGAAACAGTAATATCCACCTCACATTGCTACAAGAAATAAACAAGGAAAAAAATCTACCATTTTTCCTAACATAAAATTATTGTGTTCTGTTACATTTTCTCCTACTGTACCATCTACTGGGTTACATTTATTGAAAATTAACCATGGGACAATCTCTAAAGCAATAACACTAAGATATCAATAACTATGTGAAAACAGTATTCTTCTTATCATCAAAGTTGGATGGATCCGGTTAGAGATAAATCTATGTTAAACTGAATTCCATGCCATAATTGCTTTGATTATGGTCTATATTAACCATCACATGCTCTGATGTACTTACCTTATTGGTGCGTTTGTTTAATGGATGTCCTTAATAATTCTGTCAATGTCAATGCTGTTTAAGCTTTTTAATTGTCTTTGGACTTCAGTTAGCACAGTGTTATTACATTGAAATAAGAATATAATTTAAGAACTTAAGTGTTAAGCAAATGTGGTTTGATTTGGCTAAAAGTCCAAAAGCAAATGATGAATAAAGAATTTGCGGCCAAGGATAGATTTACTTTTAATGAAGATCAAATTATTGAAGGCTTATTGCAAGGAGAAATATATTAATAAAAATCATCCTGCAAATGTAGGATTAACCACAAAGCAATTAAGGAAAAGCGAGTGCCACTCATTCGCATGTGGAGAAAGTATTAAATCGTCATTTCTATGCTGTTGTGACCTTTGTTTCCCCAGACAATGACAACTTTGGAAGCAATCAAAGCTTAGGCAAATCATCACATTAGTAATTGGGTCCAGTTGCCGCACAGAATTTTTCCTAGAACTCCAAACTCTTTTTTCCTGGTGGGGCTATTAAAAAAAATTAGTGGTGCTGGTCAATTATTTTATGTAATACTACTCTGGAAATTTCTATGGATATGTTAAAAGGACAAGGTAATTAATATAAACAGAAATGACTACTGGTTTTCTTCATCAATCCCCATCTGTTGTTAAGAACTCATAATTACAACATACTTTCACTGATAAAAAGCACAGACAAATAACAGGAAAGAGAAAGGAAATTCACAATCCCTTTTCCTACTGAAAAGGTTCTAGCTCAATTCCCATCTACCTGGTACACTGAGTAGATAAAAGCTCAGTGTAGTAAAATCTCTACTTAGGCAGGGCGGCATCTCCTTGGAAACGTCTCCCCCTCAGTGAAATAATGAGATGGTAATGAAAACAGCTGCCAAATAATGAACCTAGGCACAAGTTGAGGCCAAGTTACTCATGCCAAAAAGTGAGTGACAGGAGGGTCAAATAGATAGGGGAGGGATGGGCAAGGAGTAAGATGAAAGCCCATCAGTGTTTAATTATGGGAAGGGGTGGGAAGAACTGCATTGAATTCTGATATTGAGACTCAGAATTTGATTATTGCAAATTTTGGTACCAAATTTGTGGCATTCCCATTTTAGAGATAATTGGGTATAGAACTCGAGTTTGAATATCTGTATGCAACCTAATGTTTCACATATTTAACACTTGAAACTCAAAACATATGGCTTGACCATTTAGGGATCTATATTCTGCTGGGTTCTAAGGAGCATGTGTAAAAATGGGAATAACATCAGGATGCCAGGGGGACAGTTACATTTGGGGAGATACAAGGATATGATGCCTTCCCTTAAAGTGTTCCCAAGTGAATAGAAACTATACCTTCCACCTCAAAGGTGATCTGGGCCCACTAATCTCAAGATTAAGAGTAGAAATAGGTGGGAGCTGCTTAATAGACTTGGATACATAGAGCAAAGAGAGACGAATGTGAAGCATTCACAATAAAAGGCATGAATTCAAAAGGCCTGGGCCAAAAGTGAGAAACAAGGCATATAGCAACATGAAACACACAGATACACACACACGCATTTGTATATAATTTACATGTAATTAATATTTAATTTAAATACCGTAGTTTATCACATATATACTTATATTTACATACATTAGCAATTGGTCTGAAAATCCCCCTCCAGGAGAGAGCCACTTCTGTTTGATCAACCACTGGGAGACTGGGTCTCTAGGGCTGCGGCATAGCGGGCCACAAAAAGGGACCAGAACATTATGGGTCCTGCCCTAGCTTTCATCCAGAGATAAAGTGAAAACTAGACCCAGAGAAACCACTCCCGAGGATATTTTTACTACTATAGTACATAAGCTATGCTGGTTTGATGTAGCAGTTTTACCTGGTCAACATGCTGCATATACAGGATAAGGGAACGGAAAGTATTAGAAAAGGAAAAACAGGCATAAAGAGGAAAAATAATGAGTTTGATTTCAGTTGAAGCAGGACTACTAGAGGTTTTAAAAACTCATTGGAGATGGAAATCTTATTTATTTCTTCCACACATCCGTGTGTCCATTCCTTAATTGAATAAAACATGAACAAATGCCGATTAGGGCCTGCACTCTGCCAAGCATGGAGGGTGAGTGGACAGAGCAGCAAACAGGATAGATGTGGTTCTGTCCTCATGGGTCTCAGTCTCAAGCGTTGGCACTAGAGGTGGAGATTACTCTTTCGTGAAGCTTGACTGACCGCCAAGGAACGGAAAAATGGAAGTACCTAGAGGAAATGGCCAAGTTAATGATTTTTTCCTAAGATGAGAAAGACTGGCAAGATTTCATTCTTTTTGATGGCTGAGTAATATTCCATTGTATATATATACCACCTCTTCTTTATCCATTTTGCCATTGGCAAGGATGTGGATGGGACTAGAGGGTACTATGCTAAGCAAAATAAGTCAGTCAGAGAAAAACAAATATCATATGATTTCACTCATATGTGGAAGTTAAGAAACAAAACTGTTGAACATAGGGGAAGGGAAGGAAAAATAAAATAAGATGAAAACAGAGGGGGCAAACAATAAGGGACTCTTAGTTATAAGAAACAAACTGAGGGTTGCTGGAGGGGAGGGGTAGGGGATGGGGTAACTGGGTGATGGACATTAAGGAGGGCGCTTGAAGTGATGAACACTGGGTGTTGTAGGCAACTGATGAATCACTAAATTCTACCCCTGAAGCTAATAATACACTATATGTTAATTGAATTTAATTTAAAGAAAAAAAAAATTTTTTAAAGATTAGAAAGATTGGACCATATTCATATCCTGGAGGAAAAAGCTAGTAGGGAGAGGTTAAAATACAGAGAGGGAATAAATAATAAAGTGGGTCTAGAAGAAGAAAGGAGGATCAGGACTAGATCATTCTCACGCATAGTGGGGGAAAGACGGTGGGAGGCACAGATGTCCAGGGAAGGAGTTTTAGTTGCTCTGGTCTGCCAGTGTCTATGCAGTGAGGTAGAAAGTGAGGACAACTGCTAAAAAGAACTGGAAGGCAGGAGTCCTAGGAGTTTTTAGGAGGAAGTTTAGAATAGGCTGCTGAGAAATGTGTGGAGTGACCTAGTGGTTAAAATGTGTTGTTCTGACACCAGAAAGGAACTGATTTGAAACCCAGCTCCTCCACATACTGTGACCAGGAGCAAATGGCTTCATGTCTCCAACCCTAAATTTCTTCCCCTGTAAGATGAGGTGAGTAGTAATACCTGCCATGGGGTGATCGTGAGGATCAAATGAGATAATGCTTTTAAAACACCTATCACAAGGAGTGTTCAATAAATATTAGCTATCATTTATATTAACTCAAGTAAAGGGGCTGACAAATTACTAGAGCTCTGGAGAGAATGCACATTAACACAGGATATTTTTTGCAAAGATTTTATTTATTTGAGAGAGAGAGAGCACGAGCAGGGTGAGGGGCAGAAGAAGAAGCAGGCTCTCTGCTAAGCAGGGAGCCGGATGCAGGGCTCAATCCCAGGACCCTGGGATCATGACCTGAGCTGAAGGCAGACGCTTAACTGACTGAGCCACCCAGGCACCCCAACACATAATATTTTTAAAAGGATTTTCACGTGGTATTAAAGGACCAACTGAGATTGAGTAGACTATATTTGGAATGGCCCCATTCTCTCCAGTTAGGCAATATTTTATAGCTGTCCTTTACAGCCTGGATATAACAGGAAAAAAAAAAAAAAAGATAAATTGTATAATTGTGTTGAGAATTTGCAGTCAGGGTTGACCATAGTGGATATTCATCCACCATGAGGTACGTTGTCTGTAGAGAAGCAAGTAAAGTGGGCAGAAGCTGAATGAAAGTGAAGATGCTAGGGCACCTGAGTGGCTCAGTCGGTTAAGCACCCAACTCTTAGTTTTGGCTCAGGTCATGATCTCATGGGTTGTGAGATCAAGCCCTATGTAGGGCTCCACGCTCAGTGAGGAGTCTTCTTGAAGATTCTCTCCCTCTGCCCCTCCCCCCCACTTGCGTACCCTCTCTCTCTCTCTCTCAAATAAATAAATAAATCTTTTTTAAAAAAAGTGAAGATGCTACAATAAGGCAGATAACCTTAAGTCAAAGCGGGGGTAGAGTGAAGCTAGAAGGAGCCATCTAAGAGTTGAAGAAAGTGTTGTTGAGAATAGGGAATAGCGACTCGAGGGTTCCATGAGAGTCCTGTCCATGGACAGCGTGCTTTTGCAAGCAGCTAAGGCTGAGAGCTCAGAATGTGGTCAGCAAAACTCACATTATGAGGTCAAGTTCCCAACTGCTCCTGACCAGGTTAGTTCATATATACTGCCTGTCTCCTATTCCACTGGAATTCAGCTGGTTTCCTCAGATGGTTCTGGGTCCTTCTCATTGGTCACCTTGCATTAGACTCTAGTCTCTCTCCATTGTGCAGTCCCCTGCCCTCAGGGCTGCTTCAAGTGTTTTCTCTTGGGATACTGCTCTAGCCATTGCTCTGTCCCCAAGGTGTGGTCAAACCCTTCATTTCAGATCCTCCTCTGGTAGCCCGGGCTTGTTCTTGATTAATAGCAGCCCCACCGATGAGCCTTCCTGCTCTTCCCTGTCTCAGTCAAGCTGCTGAAGTGCCCCCACCTGCCTCAGAAGATCACCTTCTGTGGCTGCAGCAACGTCTCCTCCTGCTGACCGGCCTTAGCTGAGGTAGACGGGAAAAATGCCAAGATTTCTATCCTTATGTGTATCAATCACAAAACCCCCGCTGATGACAGAATGGTTGATGGAAGACATGAGCCATTAGAAAATTTATCAATTTGTGTTTAGTAGGTTTAAAATGTGTAATCACTACCCAAATGTGCAGAAATGATGGAAATCTCATACTTCCACCATTTCAATATCTTTAACTCTTCTTTAAAATGTAATGTCTTTCAGGGCGCCTGGGTGGCTCAGTCGTTGAGCGTCTACCTTCGGCTCAGGTCATGATCCCAGGGTCCTGGGATGGAGCCCCATTCCATTGGGCTCCCTGCTCAGCGGGAAGCCTGCCTCTCCTTCTCCTGCTCCCCCTGCTTGTACACTCTCTCTGTCAAAAATAAATAAAATCTTAAAAAAAAAAGAAAATGTAATGTCTTTCAGGCAGGTAGTAAAAAAAAAAAAAAGTAGTTTTCCTTCTACTCCTTCTCCTCTCCAGTCTTCTCTTCTTCCCCTGAGTGAACTAAGTTTCCTGAGAATAGGGCATATCTGGTCCCAAAACTGTTCTCTGTCAGTTGCGTTCTGTGCCTGCCCCATTGCTCTCCCCTCACCCATTCTGCATCTTCAGGCATGTTAACTTGGCATTTGCTATGGCTTAGCTGCCCTTACTTGGCCTTTGGGTATTATGGGTTGCCATGTCCTACCAATATCCCTGCTGCCTGCCATGGTGCCTGGTACAAGATCCCATGCATTTGGAGCTTTCTCATCCTAATGTGAGGCCTTTTTCACCTGCCCGCCCCGCTCCCTTCTCAGCTCTTCTATATAACTCTAGGGAGCTCAAGGACACTCAGCTGTTTTCCCCTCCTATGCTGGAATGTTGTGGGCCTCTGCAAGGTACCAACAATCTCTGTTGCCCAGATGCCTCCTCCAGCCATGGACATCCAAGTCCTACAGCACCAGGCTTCTTGCAGAATTTCTCTAAGGGGCCTGTGTTCTTTGCTCTGTTTCTTGAATTCCTCCTCAACCTGTCTGGGTTTTCTAGCTAAGGCAGGATCTAAATCTTAGTCATCTTCCTCTCACCTTCTTCTTGACAGCTAGCTAAAATGTTACCTCTTTTCATAGCGTTGAGAAAGATGCCCTGACATTAAAGAGTAAATTCTTCCCATTTTATGATTTGTAGTATAAACCACAGATTTTCAAGCTATAAATTGCAATTCATTAATAGGTTATAAAATCCATTTTTCTGTTAAATAGAATCAAACAGAATAGAAAATGCTACTCAATCATATCATAAGTGTAAAGTATTGTTTTGTAAAGCTTCTGTTTTATTTGTGTGTATGTGTGTGTGTTGTATACTGGATCAAGATGTAAAAATATTTACTTCTGGGAGTTACTATCAAAAAACGTTTTAAAGACTCTGGTGTAAACTTTGCTCAGTTCTCCAAGCTCTGACTTTTGGGGACCTAAAATATTTTTCTCCTAGAAATCATTTGGCTCTTGCAAATCAAAGTGCTTTGACCTATTACTGGTTTTTGATATAAATTTTCAGAAATCAGTATTAGCTCTTTATTCCAGATTCTATCATATCTTCCTCTGAGGCAATGGACCACACTGGATGATTGGGTAAAGATGCTTAGGACAAGGAAAAAAGGAGGAAAAAAGAAACCTGGGACTAAAGTCTTCATAAATTTTCTTATTAAATGGGTGAGAATAAAAAGATTCACACAGTTCCACACAAATGAAGCTATGATCATTTTATTCAATAACTATATCTAACATTTATTGAACATCTAATGTGCCAGGGATGGGAACACAGAGATGAATAAGAAACTTCTGCTCACTTCCTTACTGGGTAGACAGATGAAAATCATTAATAATGTAGTAATTGCTGGTAACATAATTCAATGTAAAGTGCTAAAGATCCATAGAAGAAGAATTTTAGGATGGCTACCTCATTTAACTCTCAAGATCAATAGGTGTTGCCCAGGCCAAAAATGGAAGGAAATGTACTCTAGGAAGAAGGAACAGCAAAAGTGGGAAAAGTACATGAACACACAGTGCATGTTCAGGTTTATTGGGTGGAAGGTACAAGGCAGAAGTGTAATGAGATGAGGCTGAAAACAAAGACTGAGGACAGACTGAAGAATGGGAGGTTCTTAACACAGTCCTGGCAATAGCATATATTATTAATTGTATTGTTATATATCATGCTTAAGAATTTTTACTTCCTTTGGTAAAGCAGATGGGAGCCAGAAAGTTTTAAGCAAATGTGTGATGTTTCAATGTGTTTTAGAAAGATAAATGCAGTGGAGAAGTGTTACAAAGTGAAGAAAGTTGGTAGCATCCAAAAGAACATGGCAATAAATTAGAGGGAGGGAGGGAGGGCAGCAAGGGCATTCCAAATACTCCTCGCTGAGGTTAAATGTGGATGCTGTTAGTGGTACCTGAAATGTGGTTTATAAGAGAAAGCACAGAGCTGAGAAGCACAGGATCTTATGGGTGGCTTTGCATAAAACGACAACGAGGGGAAGAAACTATAAAGGTCATCAACAATATTAAGGGAATTTATTCTAGTGTGGGTTTCCAGGAATGGAGAACTGAAAACAAAATGTGTGTGAATCATAAAGATATTCTTTCTTAGGGGGTTTCATGAGATCTTCTGGCTGCATCAGAATGGGGCCGAGTGGGAGAATAGGGTATCTGAATATAATACTGGGGTGGGGCATATGCTGAGGTGACAAACCCAGCGGAAGGCTGAGAGTGTCTGTGTCACCTGGAATTGGATAGAGATAGGCGGTATGTGGTAGTAGAGTCAAATGTCTGGTAATGGGAAAAATCTAGTGACTTGGTTGTCCAATGGGCAACCAAGCATAATGGTATATAATAATTCAGGAGAAGGTAAAATCTGGGACTCCCAGTGGGCAGTCAAGTGCAGGGGAAGTCTGTCAGTAGGTCACCCATTTACTGGGTGGGGTCTTATGAGAGAATTCTAGTGCCTCAGAGGGAAACTGACAAGGCAGGGTACTATGGACCTATGAAAAAGGGAACACTATGTGGGTGTTAAGTAGGGACCTAGATAGGAAAACAAAAACAGGATCCAAGTATAAGGCTTTGGGTACAGTTTAGGAAGTGGGTCTTGGAAACAAGATAGAAGCCTGTTACCAACTGATCGGGAAGAACATGAAGAAAGGAGCTGATAGAGAACTGAATTCCAAAAAGTGTTAGTCAGTGCTTCTCCAGCTGGCTAGCACATTATAATCATTTGGGGGGAATTGAAACAAATATCTTTGCCTAGTACCCAATCTAAACCAATTCAAATCAGAATCTGTGAGGATGGAGACTGCGCATTGTTATTTATTTATTTATTTATTTATTTATTTATTAAGATTTTATTTATTTATTTGAGAGAGCAAGCGAGCATACAAGCAGGGTGGAGAGGGGCAGAGGCAGAGGGAGAAGCAGGCTCCCTGCTGAGCAAGGAGCCTGATGCGGGACTCGATCCCCGGACCCTGGGATCAGGACCTGAGCCGAAGGCAGACGCTTAACTGACTGAGCCACCTAGGTGTCCCTGGGCACTGCGATTTAAAACAAAAATGTGTCCTAAATCAAAGTTGAGAAACACTAGTCTAGAGTGTTCTTAACATTAGCTGCCTATTGTAACCACCTGGGTAACAAAAAAAAAATCCTGAGGCCGGGTTCTATCCCAATAGATTCTACTTTAACAAGTCTGGGGTTTGGCTTAGACAAAGGTCTTTTACAAAAGTTCCTAGATGATTCTAATGTGCAGCCAAGGTAAAGATTTGGGGTCTAGAACTACACTCTCCAATATGGTAGCCACTACTAGCCACATGTGACTATAAAACACCTAGTCTGAGTTGAGATGTGCTCTAAGTATAAAATACACATTGGATTTCAAAGACTTGCTATGAAAATAATAATGTAAAATATTCATTAATAATTTCTACATTGATTACATGACAGAATGCTAATATTTTGGGTATGTGGGGTTAAATAATATAGTAATAAATTTAATTTTGCTTTTTGTTTTACTTTTTACACTGTAGCTACTAGAACATTTAAAATTACATATGTGACTCATGTTATATTTCCATTGGACAAATGACAGTCTAGCACTTCTTACATGTTTCCAGCCTAAAGTCCAAATTTGTCCTAAGGAACACAGCTGAGCTAAACCTGGGATAGACTAGCTGTGGGAGGAAAAGGGCCTGTGGCCAAAGAGGCCTTTTCTTTATACAACCCTTATTTACTCATAAAATTAAAGTACGTCAGGGATAAGGGAAACATTAGAAGTCATCCAGTTTAACTTCTTCATTTTATAGTAGGAACTATATATTTCATTTCACTTTGTTGTCCTAAATGAAATTTTTCCAATTAGCTCTTCTAATTAGGTAACAAACATTTTCCCTTAATAATGTAAATAACTTGAGACTAGAGAAACTTACTCAGTGACACAAGATTCAAACGAATTCTTTCCTTATAATACCTAAGGGAAGGCTGTGGAGAGACAAACAGATTGCTTTTCTCATAATACCTAAAGGAAGGCTGTGGGGGAAGAAATTTGATTTTGGACTTGGGGAGGGGAGCAAGGTAATTGGGAACAGTGAGTACCCTGGAGAATAGAATGGGTCTCAGAGGAGTCCTTTAAGGGGCACTTAGGATAGGAAGAAGATACCATGAATCTGAGTGGACCAGGTGGAGATAGTGAAAAAAAAAAAAAGATACTAAAGGGAATTGGGAAGCTTTTTATTTCAAAATTTTGCCTGTTTCCAAGGAAACAAGAGAAAGAAAACTAGATTTCCTTTTTTGCAATTCCCCTAAGTCTGACTAATACTACAGTATTAAAGTCTAGTGATACTGGAAGTTAAATAGGCTTTTAAAAATTAAGAGTTGCCCACATAGAACACTGACTATTAAGAGGAAAATTCCTCATAAAACTTAGCTATATACAGTACCTGGATTTTCTAAATGGTAGCACATGGCATAAATCTGGACAAGACTAAGCCTATAACACACTCCGGAGGGGTTGCTTCAGAGCTCGAAGTTTTCCTCTCTTTGCTGACTGACATCCTGGAATCGACGCTCTGGACAAGAGGGAAGGTGTTCATTTCCTCTTCATGTACCAGAGTCCGCTCTGTTGCAATTTAGAGAATCAAGAACATTAAAATGGGCCTACGAGTCCAAACTTGATTTGGTAACCTTTTGACAGTCAACGATTTTTTTTTGTTAAATAAATTCCATTTCTTGTGCTTTGAGAAAGAGGTTTCTGTTTCTCCTATAACTTCCTCATCAGACGGTGACCATTTAAATCCAGTTCTATCTGTGCAACTCGTAGCAAATGCAAAATTCTTCCTGAAGGTGAGGGATTCTGCTTTTGGGTACAGAAACAGAACCTTGGGAGGATGGTAAAAAGAAACTCTAGCCAAGCAAAGAGAACCCTGTGAAGAAAAAATTAGGACCAGCCTAAATAATTTTGAATTGATATTCTGCTCTAAATGTAATGTTGGCTCACTCACATAAACAAAACAAAACAAAAACCCTTACATAATCTTTGTGGGAAAAAAAATTGACTGAAAATTTTAATGATGAAAGGAAATTCGAAGATCACAATGTGTTTAGTCAACAGTTTTGTGGGTGCTTAGATACTCACTTATATCTTGGGGCCATTCTTCTTCCCAGCTTTGTAAACCAAGGCCCACTGCCCAGAACTTGGAATACCAGGCTGCTGTCTGAGTTCTAGAAATGTCTCTGCATGTACTGCAGTTCATTTAAAACCTGAGATCCTAATTTATCTACTTGTCCCCGCTCTACAGCAACGGACCCATCCGATTCAACTGAGTATAGAGTCAACTGCCTTTTTTCAAAAAGAAACACTTTCTTCCTCCCAAATTACGAGTTTGTGCCTAACAAATTTTTCTTCTCAAGTGTAAATTGATTTCCTTCTTGATTCAAAAACAAGTTTATGATTCTCAGAGTTTATGAGGAACTAAAGGTGGGGCACAGAGAAGCAACGGCCAGAGCTGAAGAGGATCCTGTAAACTAGCTTCAGGAAAACCCGCAAATGCCTTAGGAAAATGCGGCAGTTGTGGAATTGGTTGTGCGCTGAATTCCCAGCAGAGCTTCTACAGTTCCTACTTCAGGAGTTTATTACATTTTTATTTTTAATGCTTACAAGCCCAACTTATTACAGTAACATTGGCCCAAATTGGCAAATATGGTATGATAATCCATAACATTTCTGGTAATTTTTTAGTACAATAATATCACTTTTACTTGTGATTTTTAATGGCCCTCCTGTTTTTGAACTGTGTACATGGTCACTCTGAGTAAGAACTACACTCGTCAGCTATCCAGGTAGTTCAGCATAGATACTAATAAGTTCTATTCAATGGGATAAAAGTGGAAGTGATAAACATAAGTTTTAGGAAGAATATCATTCAATAAAATGAGAGTGCAGATGGTGATGACATTACAATGCATACCTCTCTCTCCCTCCACACATATTATAAATACATATGCATATATATACATATATATGTGTGTATATATATGTGTGTGTGTATATATATATCCATACATATACACACTCGCGCATACATATATATATATATATCTCTCAAGAAGAAATGCAGAAACCATTCCAAGTCTTGCCAAATATAATTTTATATTCATTTTTATAAACAATTAGACACATTTTGGAAATTGTTCATTTTCTCACTTCAGTGACTAATATCCTCACCCCCTACACCCATGCCATATGGCCTTTTTTTTTTTTTTAATGTTCCTTTTATGTATAGAAGAGTATGGAGATAGGGCTAGGCCCGGGACCACCAAAGACCTAGATAAAATTTTGTTATGAGTTTGTCTCTTTGACATTCTAGTTGATACCATTTAGGAGTAAAAAAAAAAATAAGGATCATAAAAGGGTGTCTGGCTGGCTCAGCGGGAAGAGCGTGGGCTTCATCTCTGGGTCATGAGTTCGAGCCCCACATTGGGTGGAGAGATTACTAAAAGTAAATAAACTTAAAAAACATAATATGGGACACCTGGGTGGCACAGTCGTTAAGCATCTGCCTTCAGCTCAGGTCGTGATCCCAGGGTCCTGGGATGGAGCCCCACATCGGGCTCCCTATTCAGCAGCGAGTCTTCTTCTCCCTCTGCTGCTCCCCCTGCTTGTGCTCTCTATCTCTCTGACCAATAAATAAATAAATAAAATCTTTAAAAAAAAATAAGAATAGTAAGAATGAGAATAACTAATATATACATATGGAATGTGAAGTGCCAGTCACTGTGTATAAACATAATCTTATTTCATGTTCTCAACAACACAGAGAAGCAGGTATCATCCCCTGCTTTTTAAAGAAAACCTATTTTCAGGATGAAGTTTAAATCCTTATTCATTTTTCTCCTGCTGGGACTAAAAATGAAAGAACTGTGAAGTGTAGCAAGTTATGGGTGGTAAGTGCCTGGAGTTATTCTGCATATCCCATTGTTAGGGCCCTTACAAATATAAAGAAAGTGCAAAGCACCTCATACAGATGTGTTTTGTGAGTGAGTGGGTTGGGGGAAAGCATTGTTTTTAATCAGTCAGCCTGAGTATTTTGGTCCTTGACAACCTAATTAAACTCTAGCTTTGGTTATTTCCGTCAATGAGATGCAAAGAAACACAGATATGAGTCACTTTCCTTTTTTATAGGATATTTTTCCTTCAACTAAATCAATATCATTAAACAATCTCAGAAAATCTGGAGTCTTGGACATCCTTGATATTTCTGAAAATCAGTGTATTCAGGAAAAAATTGTTCATACTAAATTCTATTCTGCATGATAAAAACACAACCTTGACATAGAACTATTGCCATGATTTGAGGATTATATTCCTCAAAGAAAAAATTGGTTGAAACATTCATCTTTATTCTTTTTTTGCTTCATCCCATCAACTTAATGAACCAAGAATGACAAGCTATAAGGAAAACCTGCATCTCAAGCCATGATTTTATTCCTAAAATCAAATCTATTTTTAACAGCTACTGTGAGCCAGGGACTAATTTTTACACAAAATTATACATTCATGGAAAAACTGTGAATGAATCTACTGCTTGTTAAATGAACATAAGTAAGTGATGGAGTAAGCTGCCACCTAGAGTTGAGATTTTAATTCAGTTCAAAATATGATATAAAAAAGATTCTATCAGTCTGAGATTTTTTTTAAATGTCTCAATATTTAGATGTACATGGAAGTCCTTTACTTCTGAAAGTTAATGTCTGTATAGATTTGGAAATTTTGCCAAAGAAGAAAAGGGTAATATTTTTTAAGGAAAGTGCAAGACTACTGGAAGTTAAATATGTTGCTATTTATTGGCTATATATTTTTTTAAATGAGTCTTTGGGAAAATATATTTAATATACTAACACATGGAAGTGCTCCTGAAATAATTTAGAATGTCTTATATTAGGGTAACTGGCGGCTCAGTCAGTGGTGCGTCTGATTCTTGATCTCAGGGTCGTGAGTTCAAGCCCCATGTTGGGCATGGATACTACTTAAAAAAAAAACCAGAATGTCTTATGTTATAACTTTCTGGAACAATAGTCTATTCAGCTCAACTCTTCCATTCATAACCTATCCGATTTCCTAGTTCACTTACAGCCACAGTGGGGGCCAAAGACCTCTATGGCATGCATATCAGGATCACTATCTGGGTCAACTGGGGTGCCTGGCTGCTCAGTTGGAAGATCATGTGACTCTTGATCTCAGGGTCATGAGTTCAAACTCCAGGTTGGGTGTAGACATAAATAAATAAAACTTAAAAAAAAAAAAAGAGGGGCGCCTGGGTGGCTCAGTCGTTAAGCGTCTGCCTTTGGCTCAGGTCATGATCCCAGGGTCCTGGGATCGAGCCCCGCATTGGGCTCCCTGCTCCACTGGAAGCCTGCTTCTCCCTCTCCCACTCCCCCTGCTTGTGTTCCCTCTCTCGCTGTGTCTCTCTCTGTCAAATAAATAAATAAAATCTTAAAAAAAAAAAAAAAGAAAAAAGAAAAATCTGGGTCAACTATTCAAATTTAAATATGACAGTGAATTATTCTAAGGTCTGGAAGCTAATGTTTTCAGTTCCTTAAACTAGGCTGGTCTAAAATCATACTCTTGTCAGAACCCCTGAAGTTAATAGATTAGCCATAAGAGAACACACCTAGCTCAATAAATTGTGAACAGCCCATTCTGCATCTACCCACAAGTGTGAAAAGGATTTTTCTGGCCTAACCATTCATGTGTAGCGTGGATGGAACCTTGACTCTGTGTGTGCCCACACTCTGTGAGTACGGATTTTCTGGGAGAGCCAGAGAGCGTTGATGAGGTAAGGGTTTAGAAATAAGCTTCTTTTAACTCTTCACCTGCACAATTCTATGACTGTATGTTTATCAGCTGACTATACTCATTCTTCACCCCCCACCATGTACCTGGTTATCTTTCAGTTTCTTGGTGCGTGGAAAGTAAGTTGTTGACTCTTTTCTGCCTCACAGAATGTTCTACTTCTTTCTCCTACTCCATACTTCCTCATTCTTGTTCTCCCCACCCACTTTCACAGCACAAATTTATTGTCTTCATTTTGTTCAGAAAATTCTGTTTCAGTAATCCATTTCCCCTCATTTTCATCATCCTCTTTGCGATCTCTATGGCCCAATCCCCTGTGGGTGTTTAACCCTGTTGGTTTGTCACAGCTTCCCTCCAGCTCCTCTAGGCTCTCCCTGAGAGTCTTTGCCTCCCTTACAGCTCCCCCTAGGAAGCTCTTGCCTTCCTGCTTCTGTAATCAGCCAGAGAGGAAGCAAGATAGGTTTCCTTCTCACTCCCTAGCTATGCCTGTATTGTTAAAGTGTATTCTTTACCTTGTCATTATTTGACATTTGCACCTTATTCCTTCTGTCCAACTTGCCTACAAGTTCCTAAGTTCTCTTCTCTTTCTTCTCCCCACCTTTTACTAAGCCATTTCTGTCTACTTTAGAAGATTTTGATCTTCATTGTCCTCTTGTTTTCTACCCTATGTCCAACCATAATATTAGTGTCTTGCCATTTATATCAAAATGTCTTACAACATGAATTTCACACCAGCTGTATAAAAGGTATTGTTCTGTGCTTTGCTATAGTTACTATTTCATGCTAAAAAAACAAAAACAAAAACAAAAAACAACCTCCATGAGGTAAGTATTATTACTGTCCCCATTTTGCAGATGCACAAAAAAACCCTAAGCAACTTGCCCAAGGGAACACAGGCAGTAAGTAGTAAACTTGGAATATGAATCCCAAAAGATTAGGCTCCAGAATCCATAGACAAAGTCACTAGGCTCTACAGCTTCCATGCCTCGGCCTTTTTCTTAACTCTCCTTTCTACTTCCAGTGCACACTACGAATCTCGAAAAATACCAGAAAACCTAGATTTAGGTTGCTTGGAGAAGGGGCTGGGAAAGTCAGCTCACTTCTGACTACTGCAATAGAAAAGCACTGTGGATTCAGGCAGCACTGCTATAAATAGCAAAATGGTAGAAAGGATTGGGAATCAGACAGAGTAGGGTCTGATTTCAGGCTCTACAGCATGTATGGAAGACTTCATGTGGTTTTTTGACCTTTCAAGTTCCCTGTGTGTGAAATGGAAATAGGCATGTCTTTATGTTAGTATTCTAATCCATGTTAGTATTCTAATCTAAAGTTAAGTCTCTTTCTTTTTTCCCTCTTTCTATTGCCAGTCATGTCTCTTCCAGTTTAATACTGTCTTCTGGCTGGATGCTCTGAACTGAGAAAGGTAACACATATATGAGCTGAGAAAGATCTGGAGCCTTGGACCCTATCCGTCCCCCTCTACACTCTCTGAATTGTTCACTCTTGTAATTTTTGATTCTTGTCAGCATCTGCTAAATGGTAGGCTCTAAGTTTTTTCTATAGAACTCACTAGAAGTAATAAGTAAACTCCTAGAGAACAAAGGGTATTTTCTATAGGAAGTAAGTGAGAAATGGGAAAACTGGTTGTCAATGCAGGGTGACTACTAGAATTGTCATAGCTCTCATGAGAAGCTAGGCAAATATACACATACGTTCTACCACCTATCAGTTACTATATGAATTAGTATACACAGTATATATATGGGACAAGATTTTTGAGGGAATATTAGATGAGACAATGTAATTCAAATGAGCTAGGTACGTAGTAAGTGCTCAATAAATATTAACTATTGTTTTCATTACTGTCCTATAAATGAGTCTATCACTTGACTATTAAAAGCCTGACTAGTATTCTATGCAAATAAAAATAATAGGACATGCCCACTTGAGAAGTGGACACACAACTCTGCTTTCATATTTGTATCTTTTCAATTTGATTTAGTAATTATACTTCTCACACACCACCAACAGTTGAATTTGATCTATATTAGCTTTTTGATTTTTTTAAAATATTTTATTTATTTATTTGAGAAAAGAGAGAGCACAAGCAGGGGGAGTGGCAGAGGCAGGGGGAGAGGGACAAGCAGACTCCCCACTCAGCCTGACGTGGGGCCTGACCCCAAGACCCTGAGATCGCGACCCAAGATGAAGTCAGATGCTTAATCAACTGAGCCACCCAGGTGCCCTGCTTTTTAATTTAATAATTATAATCTGAATGGTGCTCTCAGAATATAAGGGGAAACTTTAAGCAATATCAACATTGCTTAATCAATATGTAGATCAGATCATTTCTATTCACTAATATGTTCGAGAACACTGAAAATATAATACACATAAATGATATGTGTATTAGGACAGGAGAGGATCTACCATAATAACATATACAGCCTAAGTTCATTTCTTATTTTATTTTATTTTTTGTTTATTTTTAAAGATTTTATTTATTTTTTTGACAGAGAGAGACACAGCGAGAGAGGGAACACAAGCAGGGGGAGTGGGGGAGGGAGAGCAGGCCTCCCGCCGAGCAGGAAGCCCGATGAGGGGCTCAATCCCAGGACCCTGGGATCACAACCTGAGCCGAAGGCAGACGCTTAACGACTGAGCCACCCAGGCGCCCCCATTTCTTATTTTAATATAAATGTCCAACACAGACCTGAAGGAGGTTCTGCACCAATAACAGAAGAATACAGGGTGAAAAGGCTTTACCATCCCGTGGTGCTGGATTCCCTGAAGCAGGTTGCCAAGGATTCCAAGCAGGTTTTAGGTCGTCCAGACAGGAGAAGAAAATGCTGTCGGATCACACACTGGAAATTAAATTCACCTGTGATAGTAATTTCCTTCCAAAAATCACTGGCCAGAACTACTCAGCACCTAAGGGAGACAATGCCTATCCCTGGCTTAGCTCCTTAAGTCTCCAGGCTACAGGAATTCAATGGCCAGCACCTGTGGGCTTCTTCGGCCGCCCGCCTTTGAGCTACTGAAACTCCTTTGCACTGTTAGGAGTGCTCAGCATTCACAAGGATGAAGCCTGAAGTGACTGTTGATTAAAGACTGTCCTGTGCAAGAATACAAGCTCAGTTCCCTTTCTTCAGCCTAGGACAACACAGAGGCATCACCTATCCTCCAGAATTCGCCTGTGGGATCATGCTCAAGCCTACCCTGTGTGAGACTTTTGCCTGAACTTACACTCTTACTTGGCTTGATTTCATGCCTTGTTTCACTTCCTTTGTTTCTTTACCAGTCTCCCTGGAGAATATTTCCTTAATACATCACTCGCCTACGCATTTTTGTCTTAGAGACTGCTTCCTAGGAACTCGACCTAAAATAGCACCACCTAACTAAAATGTGGGCAAGGAAGTAAAATGCATGCCGTTTCCAGAAAGAGGTGAACTGATAGAAGTAAGCACTGTCATTTCTACTGCAGCACAATGAAAAGCAATTTGGTGATTAAGGGCTAAATGACATGGGTTTAGCTATCTCTCTATCAGCAAGGACCAAGAAGACGGAAGACAGGATGGCACCGGAATGGGTTCACTAAGAGGAGTGACTTCTTTGCCAGGTAAGAAGCTGAGGAAGCCAGACTGGTAGTCCAAAATACAAAGTTGAAAGAAGTTCTGGCCATGGTTCTAACAGGAGTCATTATTTGAGGAGAGTCAGTTGTGCAGTACTAATAAAGATGACAGGACCACAAGGAATCATATATAAACAGTATATACAGGGAAGTGCAAGTCCTCACTCATTAGATTTTCTTCATTTAGAGTTTTCCTAGCTATTCTTGAATGTTTATCTTAACATATGAATTTTAAAATCAATTTTCATCATAACAAAAACAGAAACAAAAAAAATTTCAAGGTATTTTTATTAATAATATTAATAGGGATCACATTAAATTTATATATTAACTTGGAGAGAATTTACATATTTTTTTTAAAGATTTTATTTACTTATTTACTTGAGAGAGAGAGAGAGAGAGAGAGAGAAACAGCATGAGAGGGGAGACGGTCAGAGGGAGAAGCAGGCTCCCCGCTGAGCCGGGATCCAATGTGGGACTCGATCCCAGGACTCAGGGACCATGACCTGAGCCGAAGGCAGTCGCTTAACCAACTGAGCCACCCAGGCGCCTGAGAATTTACATCTTTACGATATTGAGTTGTTTTATCCAAAAATAAGGGATGCCTTTTCATTTCTGCAGGTATACTTTTTGAATTTGAATTTAAGAGTATTTTAAGGTTTTCCTTATATAGATTTAGCATATTTTCTGTTACGATTATTCTTAAGTATTTATCTTTTTGTTATTATAAATATTTTTTCTTCAACTGTAGATTTTTTAAAAGATTTTATTTATTTATTTTTTTAGAGGGAGAGAAAGAGTACATGAGGGGCAGGGAGGAGGAGAGGGAGTGAACCTCAAGCAGACTCCACACTGAAGGTGGAGACTGACACGGGACCTCGATCCTCATGACCTGAGCTGAAACCAAGAGTCAGCCGCTCAACTGACTGAGCCACCCAGGTGCCCTCAATTAGAGATTTTAAGTGGTTGTTTTTCTATCTGTGAAAGCTATTGGTTTTTATATATTAATGTAATTTAGTATCTGCTACCTTATTAAATGTTTTTTCTCATTTGTGTTAGAATTGATTCTCTTCTGTGTTCTAGGTAAACTAACATATCATATGTCATTGGATATAGTTTTACTCTTTTTTAATTCTTATACTTCTGCTTATTCTTTCTTATATGATTGAATTCATTAATACCTCTGCTCCAAGATTAACAGTAGTAGAGCTAATAGACATCCTTGCCTTGTTCCTGACTTCGGTGCTTCTCTATATACTCATCATTTTACAGAAAGGTGTATCAATTTGCAGAGCTTTTTAAACATATGTACGTCTGTGTATGGTTCCTGAGCATCCGCTTTATAAAAAGCTGCAAAAGTGATTCTAATGGAAACTCTCATTTGAGTATACGCTCCATAATAATATAGGGTATAAGTAAGTAAATTAATCAACTGCATAAACATTTGAGTCTCATTTTGTGTAGGACCTATGGATGCAAAAACAGGCTTCTTTCCTTCAAGGAGCGGAATTTAGTAGAGAAGAAAGACCTACAAACCAATGATTGCAAAGAATGTAATTATTACATTATAGAAAGTGTTCCATCACTGGTATCTTTCCTGAAAGTTATCTTTATCTAGAGTGTTAATAAAATAGTTACTGTTAAGTTTTACAAAATTGCATCTTATAATGCTATCTATTAATCTTTGATTTTTAAACTAACTCAAAATTGACTTATATCAATAGTGACTGACTGAGGGGCGCCTGGGTGGCTCAGTCAGTTAAGCGTCTGCCTTTGGCTCAGGTCATGATCCTGGGGTCCTGGGATCGAGTCCCACATTGGGCTCCCTGCTCGGCAGGAGGCCTGCTTCTCCCTCTCCCACTCCCCCTGCTTGTGTTCCCTCTCTCACTGTCTCTCTCTGTCAAATAAATAAATAAAATTCAAAAAAAAAAAAATAGTGACTGACTGAAAAAATCATGACGTCCTACAGAAATTCTAAATTTCCCGCCCTGCTTCTCCCTCACTCCACGTCCTATTTTCAAACTGTAGCCATATTGATAATGGCAAGCAATCTAATTCACTTGTCGATTCCTGGTGTTTTCATAATTATTTTATCATCAGAAACCAATCAGCTGTCTATTAAACAAAATTATGCAAATAAATGTTTTTAAGAGAAAAGAAATACTCTTACTTTTGCTAAGGTGTTTACACTAAGATTTTAAATATTCTATAACTATCTCAAACCAACTCTGAGACCCATATTTTCCTCTCAGTGCCTATTGGCTTTATTCTTTTTAATTTCTCAGCAACTTTCAAATTTGGAGGGAGGTATAAAAGATGGCCTGGGGTGAAGGATAGAAGTGAAACTTTTGGAAAAAGAAGGGATGGAATTTTAAACCTGAAATGGACTGTGGAATTTTAAAAATTAGACGTAATGGGTTAAATCTTTGTCATCTTGATTCCTTCAGCTTGAACTGGTGCAACATTTGGATGACTTTCTCCCTGCTTGCAGGCTGTCAGGCTCTTTGGTCAGAGGGACTGTCACTTTGGGAACTGCTCATGATTATTGTTTAGTTTGGGATAAGTTACTACTTTTAATGTCAGGGTAAGGCATCTTATGGAGGAAATAAATACTACCAATAAGTAGACGATAAAGAATAACAAGTCACATATTTCTTGTCCCAAAACAGATTTTTTTTATGTCTAACTTTTTATTCTTGGAGCTGAACACCTACAGCCATGTGAATTTGCACTTCTCCTATAATGCACTGTGATGAAAATCTGGGTTCTGTGGTCAGGAACACCCAGGAGCCAATCCCTTAATCTTATTGTACCCAAACCTTTCTCTTAGCTGTATATTACAGAGTGGCAAAATATTGTTTCTGTTTGGTGATCAGGGCCTTCAAACCTTTCTGTGTCATGCTTCTCTATCAATCTATTTGTACACATGTTGGGTTAATATTAATAGCCAATAGCATAAGAAGTATTTGTGAAGACAATTAGAGACTCCAAGAATGTGAGCTGGCCTTAAAGGTCAGACTAGCTCAACTAGGCATTAAATAGATATAACCTACTGTAGCCTTAGAACTAAGGATAGAATTTCTGTGCATTGATTAATCACACTCAACTGGTAACTTAATGGTTAATATGATTTAAAGAAGCAACACTAAATTTCATCTAAAAGTAAAGTTTAAATGTAGTAAAATTTTTTCTTAAAGTGGGCCAGTTAATTTGATAGCTTTAGCGCCTCAGCTCTCATTACTAGACTTACCGATTAACTTGATACCTCAGTCTAGTTGTTTTTAGTATAAGCCTTAAACATTATTCACTTCAGCCTTGACAGGATATTTATATTATTGTCTACTGGCTCTGATGACAAAGTGTGTTCAGTTTTTAGAAGTTTCAGTGTACCACATTTTAATTTTCAAACCAAATTTATTTTCAAAGAAATCTTGACTATATTCCTTTATTGTGTCCACTATATTTTAAATGAGATTTAAATAATTTCTTTGAGTGCAATAGGTACAATCAACCAAACCTCTTACAAAGGCTAACAGAATATTGCCTCGGCGAGGTAAGTGGGGCTGCACAGCCTTCTGTGTCAAGCTTATCCAAGCAATAAATTACTTTTTAGACAAAAATCATCCTATGAAATTGCTTTAGATTTTTCTGAAGTAAAGGTATTGAATGCATAGTATTGGGAAAACTTTATTTTGCTTTTTATCAAATACAATTATTTTCCAATTGATAGCTAGCATCACAAGAGAACAAGATGGATTTCCTTTTTTTATTTTATTATGTTAATCCCCATACATTACATCATTAGTTTTTGATGTAGTGTTCCATGATTCATTGTCTGCGTATAACACCCAGTGCTCCATGCAGTACGTGCCCTCCTTAATACCCGTCACCAGGCTAACCCATCCTCCCACCCCCCTCCCCTCTAGAACCCTCAGTTTGTTTCTCAGAATCCATAGTCTCTGATGGTTCATCTCCCCCTCCGATTTCCCCCCCTTCATTTTTCCCTTCCTACTATCTTCTTGTTTTTTAAGATTTTATTTATTTATTTAACAGAGAGAGAGACAGCGAGAGAGGAACACAAGCAGGGGGACTGGGAGAGGGAGAAGCAGGCTTCCCACGGAGCAGGGAGCCCGATGTGGGACTCGATCCCAGGACCCTGGGATCATGACCTGAGCCGAAGGCAGACGCTTAACGACTGAGCCACCCAGGCGCCCTTCTTTTTTTTTTTTCTAACATATAATGTATTACTTGTTTCAGAGGTACAGCTCTGTGATTCATCAGTCTTACACAATTCACAGCGCTCACCATAGCACATACCCTCCCCCAATGTCTATCACTCAGCCACCCCATCCCTCCCACCCCCCCACCACTCCAGCAACCCTCAGTTTCCTGAGATTAAGAATTCCTCATATCAGTGAGGTCATATGATACATGTCTTTCTCTGACTTATTTCACTCAGCATAATACCCTCCAGTTCCATCCACGTCGTTGCAAATGGCAAGATCTCATTCCTTTTGATGGCTGCATAATATTCCATTGTATATATATACCACTTCTTCTTTATCCATTCATCTGTCGATGGACATCTTGGCTCTTTCCATAGTTTGGCTATTGTGGACATTGCTGCTATAAACATTGGGGTGCACGTACCCCTTCGGATCACTACATTTGTATCTTTGGGGTAAATACCCAGTAGTGCAATTGCTGGATCATAGGATAGCTCTATTTTCAACTTTTTGAGGAACCTCCATACTGTTTTCCAGAGTGGCTGCACCAGCTTGCATTCCCACCAACAGTGTAGGAGGGTTCCCCTTTCTCCACATCCTCGCCAACATCTGTCATTTCCTGACTTGTTAATTTTAGCCATTCTGACTGGGGTGAAGTGGTATCTCATTGAGGTTTTTTTTTCTTTTTTAAAGATTTTATTTATTTATTTGACAGAGAGAGAGACAGCAAGACAGGGAACACAAGCAGGGGGAGTGGGAGAGGGAGAAGCAGGCTTCCTGCTGAGCAGGGAGCCCGATGTGGGGCTCGATCCCAGGACCCTGAGATCATGACCTGAGCCGAAGGCAGTTGCTTAACCAACTGAGCCACCCAGGCGCCCCTCATTGAGGTTTTGATTTGGGTTTCCCTGATGCTGAGCAACGTTGAGCACTTTTTCATGTGTCTGGTGGCCGTTTGAATGTCTTCTTGGAAAAATGTCTGTTCATGTCTTCTGCCCATTTCTTGATTGGATCATTTGTTCTTTGGGTGTTGAGTTTGATAAGTTCTTTATAGATTTTGCATACTAGCCCTTTATCTGATATGTCATTTGCAAATATTTTCTCCCATTCTGTCGGTTGTCTTTTGGTTTTGTGGACTGTTTCCTTTGCTGTGCAAAAGCTTTTAATCTTGATGAAGTCCCAATAGTTCATTTTTGTCCTTGCTTCCCTTGCCTTTGGTGATGTTTCTAGGAAGAAGTTGCTGTGGCTGAGGTTGAAGAGGTTGCTGCCTGTGTTCTCCTTTAGGATTTTGATGGACTCCTGTCTCACATTTAGGTCTTTCATCCATTTTGAGTCTATTTCTGTGTGTGGTGTAAGGAAATGGTCCAGGTTCATTCTTCTGCATGTGGCTGTCCAGTTTTCCCAACACCATTTATTGAAGAGACTGTCTTTTTTCCATTGGACATTCTTTCCTGCTTTGTCGAAGATTAGTTGACCATAGAGTTGAGGGTCCATTTCTGGGCTCTCTATTCTGTTCCATTGATCTATGTGTCTGTTTTTGTGCCAATACCATACTGTCTTGATGATTACAGCTTTGTAATAGAGCTTGAAGTCCGGAATTGTGATGCCACCAGCTTTGCTTTTCTTTTTCAACATTCCTCTGGCTGTTCAGGGTCCTTTCTGGTTCCATATAAATTTTAGGATTATTTGTTCCATTTCTTTGAAAAAAAGTTGATGGTATTTTGATAGGGATTGCATTAAATGTGTAGATTACTCTAGGTAGCATTGACATCTTCACAATATTTATTCTTCCAATCCATGAGTACGGAACGTTTTTCCATTTCTTTGTGTCTTCCTCAATTTTTTTCATGAGTATTTTATAGTTTTCTGAGAGATATAGTTTTCTGAGTACAGATTCTTTGCCTCTTTGGTTAGATTTATTCCTAGGTATCTTATGGTTTTGGGTGCAATTGTAAATGGGATCGACTCCTTAATTTCTCTTTCTTCTGTTTTGTTGTTGGTGTATAGGAATGCCACTGATTTCTGTGCATTGATTTTATATCCTGCCACTTTACTAAATTCCTGTATGAGTTCTAGCAGTTTTGGGGTGGAGTCCTTTGGGTTTTCCACATAAAGTATCATATCATCTGCAAACAGTGAGAGTTTGACTTCTTCTTTGCCGATTCGGATGCCTTTTATTTCTTTTTGTTGTCTGATTGCTGTGGCTAGGACTTCTAATACTATGCTGAATAGCAGTGGTGATAGTGGACATCCCTGCCGTGTTCCTGACCTTAGGGGGAAAGCTCTCAGTTTTTCCCCGTTGAGAATGATATTTGCTGTGGGTTTTTCATAGATGGCTTTTATGATATTGAGGTATGTACCCTCTATCCCTACACTCTGAAGAGTTTGAATCAAGAAGGGATGCTGTACTTTGTCAAATGCATTTTCTGCATCTATTGAGAGGATCATATGGTTCTTGTTCTTTCTTTTATGAATGTATTGTATCACATTGATTGATTTTCGGATTTGAACCAACCTTGCAGCCCAGGGATAAATCCTACTTGGTCGTGGTGAATAATCCTTTTAATGTACTGTTGGATCCTATTGGCTAGTATTTTGGTGAGAATTTTTGCATCCATGCTCATCAAGGATATTGGTCTGTAATTCTCCTTTTTGATGGGGTCTCTGGTTTGGGGATCAAGGTACTGGTGGCCTCATAAAAAGAGTTTGGAAGTTTTCCTTCCATTTCTATTTTTTGGAACAGTTTCAGAAGAATAGGTATTAATTCTTCTTGAAATGTTTGGTAGAATTCCCCTGGGAAGCCATCTGGCCCTAGGCTTTTGTTTGTTGGGAGATTTTTGATTACTGCTTCAATTTCCTTGGTGGTTATAGGTCTGTTCAGGTTTTCTCTTTCTTCCTGGTTCAGTTTTGGTAGTTGATACATTTCTAGGAATGCATCCATTTCTTCCAGAAATTGCTGGCATATAGTTGCTCATAATACATTCTTATAATTGTCTGTATTTCTTTGGTGTTGGTTGTGATCGCTCCTCTTTCATTCATGATTTTATTTATCTGGGTCCTTTCTCTTTTCTTTTTGATAAGTCTGGCCAGGGGTTTATCAATCTTGTTAATTCTTTCAAAGAACCAGCTCCTAGTTTCGTTGATCTCTTCTACTGTTCTTTTGGTTTCTATTTCATTGATTTCTGCTCTGATCTTTATTATTTCTCTTCTCCTGCTGGGTTTAGGCTTTATTTGCTGTTCTTTCTCCAGATCCTTTAGGTGTAGGGTTAGGTTGTGTATTTGAGACCTTTCTTGTTTCTTGGGAAAGGCTTGTATTGCTATATACTTTCCTCTTAGGACTGCCTTTGCTGCATCCCAAAGATTTTGAACAGTTGTGTTTTCATTTTCATTGGTTTCCATGAATTTTTTAAATTCTTCTTTAATTTCCTGGTTGACCCATTCATTCTTTTGTAGGATGCTCTTTAGCCTCCATGTATTTGAGTTCTTTCCGACTTTCCTCTTGTGATTGAGTTCTAGTTTCAAAGCATTGTGGTCTGAAAATATGCAGGGAATGATCCCAATCTTGTGGAGACCTGATTTGTGACCTAGGATGTGATCTATTCTGGAGAATGTTCCATGGGCACTAGAGAAGAATGTGTATTCTGTTGCTTTGGGGTGGAATATTCTGAATATATCTGTGAAGTCCATTTGGTCCAGTGTGTCATTTAAAGTCTTTATTTCTTTGTTTATCTTTTGCTTAGATGATCTGTCCATTTCAGTGAGGGGGGTGTTAAAGCTCCCCACTATTACTGTATTGTTGTCGATGTATTTCTTTGCTTTTGTTATTAATTGGCTTATATAATTGGCTGCTCCCATGTTAGGGGCATAGATATTTACAATTGTTAAATCTTCTTATTGGATAGACCTTTTAAATATGATATAGTGTCCTTCCTCATCTCTTATTATGGTCTTTGGTTTAAACTCCCTAATTTGTCTGATATAAGGATTGCCACCCCAGCTTTCTTTTGATGTCCATTAGCAAGGTAAATGGTTTTCCATCCCCTCACTTTCAATCTGGAGGTGTCTTTGCGTCTAAAATGAGTCTCTTGCAGACAGCATATTGATGGGTCTTGTTTTTTTAATCCAATCTGATAGTCTGTGTCTTTTGATTGGGGCATTTAGCCCATTTACATTCAGGGTAACTGTTGAAAGATATGAATTTAGTGCCATTCTGTTGCCTGTAAGTTGACTGTTACTGAATATTGTCTGTGTTCCTTTCTGGTTTATGTTACTTTTAGGCTCTCTCTTTGCTTAGAGGACCCCTTTCAATATTTCTTGTAGGGCTGGTTTCGTGTTTGCAAATTCTTTTAGTTTTTGTTTGTCCTGGAAGCTTTTTATCTCTCCTTCTATTTTCAATGACAGGCTAGCTGCATAAGTATTCTTGGCTGCATATTTTTCTCATTTAGTGCTCTGAAGATATCATGCCAGTCCTTTCTGGCCTGCCAGGTCTCTGTGGATAGGTCTGTTGCCAATCTAATGTTTCTACCATTGTCGGTTACAGACCTCTTGTCCCGAGCTGCTTTCAGGATTTTCTCTTTGTCTCTGAGACTCGTAAGTTTTACTATTAGATGTCGGGATGTTGACCTATTTTTATTGATTTTGAGGGGGGTTCTCTGTGCCTCCTGGATTTTGATGCCTTTTTCCTTCCCCAAATTAGGGAAGTTCTCTGCTATAATTTGCTCCAATATACCTTCTGCCCCTCTCTCTCTTTCTTCTTCTTCTGGGATCCCAATTATTCTAATATTGTTTCATCTTATGGTATCACTTATCTCTCGAATTCTGCCCTCGTGATCCAGTAGTTGTTTATCTTTCTTTTTCTCAGCTTCTTTATTTTCCATCATTTGGTCTTCTATATCACTACTTCTCTCTTCTGCTTCATTTATCCTAGCAGTTAGAGCCTCCCTTTTTTATTGCACCTCATTAATAGCCTTTTTGATTTCGACTTGGTTAGATTTTAGTTCTTTTATTTCTCCAGAAAGGGTTTCTCTAGTATCTTCCATGCTTTTTTCAAGCCCAGCTAGTATCTTTATAATCGTCATTCTGAACTCTAGGTCCGACATCTTACTAATGTCCGTATTGATTAGGTGCCTGGCAGTCGGTACTGCCTCTTGTTTTTTTTTTTTTTTTTAAGATTTTATTTATTTATTTGACAGAGAGATAGACAAAAGAGCACAAGCAGAGGGAGTGGCAGAGGGAGAGGGAGAAGCAGGCTCTGCACTGAGCAGGGAACCCGATGCGGGACTCGATCCCAGGACCCTGAGATCATGACCTGAGCCGAAGGCAGACACTTAACCATCTGAGCCACCCAGGCGCCCTGCCTCTTTTTTTTTTTTGAGGTGAGTTTTTCCATCTTGTCATTTTTTCCAGAGGAGGATAGATGAATGAGAGAACAATATGCTAAGAGGGTAACAACGACCCCAGAAAAATATACACTAAACAAATCAGAAGAGACCTGAAACTGGGGGAAAAGAAAGAGAAAGAAAGAAAAAAGAAAAAGAAAAGGAAAAAAAGAACCAACGGAATATGATCAAATAAGATCAGGCTGGTGCATAGATCAGTGCCACACACTAGATTTTGGGCGTAATTTGGTCTTTTAGAAGAAAGTGCCTCCCAAAATTTTAAAGAAAGAAAAACTTATATATGTACAAAAATAAGGGTAAATACAATGAAGGGATAGAATATGACTGTAAAGATGAAAATTATAAAAGATTTTATAAACAGAATTGATCAGAAGGTGGTTGAAAAAAGAAGGAGCGAATGTGATGAGGCAGGAGACTAGAACAAAGCCATACACTAGAGATTTAGGGTATATTTTGGTCTGTTAGAAGAAACTGTATCCCAAAATTTTAAAGAGAGAACAACTTATATATATACCAAAAATAAGATTAACTAAAATGAAGGGATAGAATATGACTCTAACAAGGAAAAATAAAAAAGATTTTTTTAAAAAGGGATTGATAAGATGTTGGTTGAAAAAGGGAAAAAGAAAAATTCAAAAAAAAAAAGTTAAAAAAAAATTAACTTTAAAAGACTAAAGAATCATGGGAAAAAAGCCATGAATTCTATGTGCAGTATTCCCCTAGCGCTGGAGTTCTGCTGTTCTCATTGATGGGTAAACTTGGTCTTGGCTGGCTGTTCTCGCTGATTCTTCTGGGGGAGGGGCCTGTTGCCCTGGTTCCCAGATGTCTTTGCTGGAGGCAGAATTGCCCCGCCCTTGCCCTGCCGGGCTAAGTAATCTGGTCGGGTTTGCTCTCAGGAGCTTTTGTTTCCTGCAAGCTTTCCATATAGCTTTAGAGGACGAGAGTGAAAATGGTGGCCTCCCAATCTCCACCCCGGAGGAGCCGAGAACTCGGGGCCCCACTCCTAGGTGAGCCCCAGAGAAAAGCCGTCAGTCACTCCTGTCTCCCCGGTCTCCGGCCTCACTCCATGCTCACCTGGCCTGTGACCGCGCGTTTCTATCTCTGGCACATGACCCGGTGTGGAGTCTCCAAACCCAGCAGATCCCTGCAGTGCGCTCCCATGCCGCTCCTTCCAGGGGAGGAAGGGGAGTCTCCCCGGATCTGCTGCTTGTTGGGTCCCTGCTGGAGGAGCAGTGGCCTGACTGTGCCGCGGATCACGGTTTATGGCAACCCCGAGCTGGGAGCCCGTCTCCTCGGCTCCGTCTCTGCAGCCGGCTTCCCCGCTCTGATACCTGGGTGCTCTGCCACACTCAGGCACCCCCGGTCTTTCTGTGACCCCGAGGGTCCTGAGACCACGCTGTCCATGAGGGTTCCACCCCCCGCTTAGCCACTGGAGTGACGTCCCTCAGCAGAGCCGACTTCTAAAAGTTCCGATTTTGTGCTCCGCGGCTCTGTCACTTGCCAGAAGCGGCCGATGGAGGCCCCCTCCCCCGCCGTCTATCCTCCCGAATATCGTCTCGGATTCACTTCTCTGCACGTCCTACCTTCCAGAAAGTGGTCGCTTTTGTGTTCAGAGAGTTGCTGCTATTCTTTCCTTCGATCTCCTGTTGAGTTTATAGGTGTTCTGAATGGTTTGATCCCTATCCAGCTTATTTCCTGGGACCAGATGAAATCCAGGTCTCCTACTCCTCTGCCATCTTGCTTCTGGATTTCTTATATTTTACTGTTTTCTCATTTATATTGAGTCCAGTTTTAATTTGTCCCAGTAAAGATTCTTTCTGCCCTATAACTTAATTTCACTGGCTTCTTAACCCAGAATTCTTTTTGAAAGTAATCTTAAAACATCTGAGATATATTTGTCAAATTTGAATTTCATACACAATATTATTTCTCTGAAAGTTATTTCTAAAGGTAGATAAAAGTCATGTTTAAAGGTTTGTATAGAATATAGATACTGGCTTCTTCTTAGATGCTCATCTTCCTTGATGTTTCACAAGTCAAGTGAATAAGAAGTGCCTCTCATTTTACTCCCTTGAGAAATATGCTAACAATATCACACATACACAAATAGGCTAGTATGTGAAGAAAGTAACAAGGGAGGAATTAAATGAAAAATAAGTGTCTTTGGTTAAAGCTCTTAGAAAGCCTTAAAATCTAGGTTAAAAACATCAGGCAAAGATAGACTCTAATCCATACTCAGGTGAATGTAACCACCTCAGTGTGGTATATTCTGAGCAAATTCTGACAGGCAAGCTATGTGTTTAGTTTATTTTTGTTCACATTAACTTAAATCAGTTTTTGTGGACTTATAGGTCTTTTTTTGAATCTGAGGCCACTATAAACCCTATTCCTGGGGGGCGGGCAAAATGCACTTAAGTACAAACACAAAATCTTGCATACAATTTCAGGCAGTTTGCAGACTTGCCAAAGCCTGCCCATTAACTGCACAGGGATTTGTATTAGTCAGGGCCCTGGTATTACAAGTAAAGAGAAAACCAGTTTATATTATCTTAAGGCAAAGATAAATGTATTGGTTCATGTGTTTAGGAAGATACTGAATAATTCACAGAAATGAAGAAATGGCTACAGGAAGTAATGTGTATAAGAAGAACTGGATCTGGAAACTCAACATCACCAGAATATATATGTTCTTTCTGCTGCTCATTTCTGCTTGTCTCTACTTCTCTTGACATATTAATGTCATTTTCTTTCTTTCTTTTTTTTAAGATCTTATTTATTTATTTGACAGAGAGCAAGAGAGCACAAGCAGGGGGAGCAGCAGAGGGAGAGGGAGAAGCAGACCTCTCACTGAGCGGGGAGCCCAGTGCAGGGCACGATCATGACCTGAGCTGAAGGCAGATGCTTAACCAACTGAGCCGCACCCCAGGCACCCCTTAATGTCATTTTCTCCTGCTCTGCAGGGATGCCTTCTTTCTGTGGTAGAGAACATACCTGCCAGCAGATACTGCTTACAACCCCAGGAAAAACACCAATCCTGAACATCCATAGTATCAAAGCCATGAAGGGACTCTATCTCTGCTTATGTCACTTGTCAATTCACTAATTGCTGTTGCTCAAATTAATCAAGTGCAAGTTCCACAGCCACTTATGTGGCAAGAGAGGCAGAGTCTGTAAGTAAAAGAGGGTGGATCACCTTAAACACCATAACCAACATCCTTGGGTCCCTGTATCAAGAATCTGGAGGAGAAGAGGAGTAAATTGGCAACCAATGGGTAAGCTGAGACTGTGTGAAGGGCGTCAGAGAGCGTCACTGCTGGACGTGGCAAGCTGGTAAACTGGCTCTTTTGGGGAAAAAAGGTTTGCATATACGTATAAATGCATATAAATTTATCAGGTATTTTACTGATACAAAAATGAGTGGCACACAATTTATTAAAAATGATACAAAGTTCAATATTGTTATTATTTGCGTATAGCCAATTAATTCTCTTCTAAAGCTTTTGTTGATTTTTGCTGAATTCTTGTATCCTAGCTAAACTGTGATTGCAATTGACAGACAAGTGTTTGGTGAACGAACGCTGGTTGATATTTTCTTTTTCTTTAACGTTAAAGTAAGATGTCAGAATTTCATTCATTTGTCAATAGTGTGAGCAACTTCTTTGCTGAATTGGATAGTAGTTTTTGAATGACAGAACAGTTTCTCAATTTGTGTGTGTGTGTGTGTGTGTGTGTGTTATTCACAATGTAACAGTTGGTCATCACACCTTTTAGGTTTAATGTGAATTATTAACATGTTCTTGATCACTTTCTTAACTCTAAAAAATCAGCAAAACAATAACCCAGGTCTTCATTTTGTAATATTTGCCAATTTCCTTGGTATAAATATTCTCTCCACAGCTGGTTTTAAGCTATCTCTGGGATATCACTGAACAAAGAGTTGAGAGATGTGAAGTAGCACACTATTCTATAGTATTTTTGCCAAAAATAAACATAAATGACCTCAGAAACATAGGTAATAGTAAAATAATTAGGAAGCAAAGATTTTTGAGTATTCATGACCTTTGTGTTATATATAATTTATCTAATTGTAAGTTTACGCACTTTAATTTTTTTTGCACTTTAATTTTTAATAATGATTCTATCTAAAAATTGGCTAGTAAAATTCCAAGAATTTTAACAATTGCCCCTTGCTCATGATTCCATCTGAATCAGCTCCAGCGCACCACTACTGATGGTTTGCAAGATTTTTATGAAGAAAAGGGTAGGTAAGAAATAAGAACTTGAAGTTACTGTAAAATAGGAAGCTAATATGTGAAATGAAGGCCTGCTTTGGCATCACTATGATTTCTCTAAAACAATATACTCAATAAATATAGCTGGGTGGATATCCAGTATTAGACATGCTCAAATTTGAATGGCTTTACTTTATAGTTTGACAAGTTTTAGATTATTCACCATTTCAGGTTTTTTAAAATTCATTTTCTCTTTTATTAGGCCCAGTGATGGAGTGCTTATTTTATCACACTTACAAAAAGTGTAATTTCCATAAGCTTTATTTTAGTTAGAAAAGGAAGCCAAAGCAGAATCTCCTCAAGCCTTTTCTGTTCCTTCACTGATGTGTGTGATTAAAATCTCACTTTCATTTCATCACATTATGAACTCTATCAGAATCTCTTTCATACTCTAATAATCGGCTAAAAAACTATACTTGACAAAGTGGAAAAATGAACACTAGGAATACGCCGTTTATCTCAGATATCCTGCCATCTTTCAGAGATTATAATTTGGTCAAAATATAGGAATGAAGGAAAATAACAGTGAGAAACACTTTTGATATTTTACTTTACTTTTACCTATTTAGCATTGAATACAAAAGTGTCTGCTTATTAGCTTTCTGGCCATTCAAAACTCTCATGTGCTTTAAAGCAATAAATGAAATGAATAAATGAGAGTAACTGCTGAATAAGTTACGTTGAAAATGAGATAGTAATTGTGTCATTTAGTTATTATCTTGTCTTTGATGTTGAATACAGACATGTTACTGTTAAACCTTGTGTCACTGTAAAAACCTATTAGTTTTAGTTAGTAGTATACATTTTAAATTTTAGTATTCTTAAAATAAGCAAAGCAAAGCAAAACATATGATTATATGAGATACAATGTTCCAAACATATTTCTAAGGAATTGGTTCAAAAGGAAAGGGATAATGAATGAGATTGGTAAATAAGGGAAAGAAAATCTGGAGCTTAGGAGAAATATCAGAAATGACTGCAAATGAACTTAACATTTGCTGTCTGCACCGTCAAAAATGGGACTTGGCAAATCAACTCTGCACTTATGTTCTCAGAAATGTCCACTTGCTGCAGCGAAGTAGGCCTGCTGCTGAAGTTTGTGCACAGTTCGTCCCTTGTGTTTTGTTCTTACTGGTGCTTACCGATCACAGGTCATCCCTTTCAGTTCCAGTGAGGCTCAGAGGCAGCCTGTGACCATGGACATAAGGATACTTTAGGGACTAGGGATTAGCCCAAGGAGACAGAGGAAGAGTTGATTAATGATAGACTTACCCACATCAGACACAGATGAAGAGAGACGATGCATCTGGTCTAGAAAAACAGAAAAGCGTAAGTCTCTGAGAGTGAAGAATGAAGGAGAACAGAACTGACACAGCTCAAGTCTGGCAATGCACTTGGAAAGGGAGGCAGAGTGAAAGAAATAGACTAGATACCCTTAGGTTACAGCATAAGCATGGTGTGAGGCAGAGGCCAATAGGCATGAGGCAGACATAACAATCATATGTTGTCAATGATGAAGAGGCCTCAAGTGGGCTCAGAGAGATTAGCTGAATGTATAATGCATGTCAATCAATGAGAAAAATGCAATAAATATGTGAAACTAGCTTTTACTATCAGGAGAGGTAAAGTGTGTTTACAATAGACTGGAACTATGGTTAGATTTTGACACGTTAGCGGAAGAAATCAGATAAAACTCTATAGAGTTCATACCCTTATCTGTTCTTATATAAGGACGGGAGTGGGTAAACTGGAAAAACAAGTTATTGTTAGGTTGATTGTAGTTTATTTCAAGAGATCCTCATGAGATCTAGACTATAAAAAACAGAAGATGCTTGAGAAAAAGAGACAGGTTTTTTTTGGACATTCAAAGCATATATTAACTCCTAGATCTGAGGCTGAGTTTGTGGGTAGTATAGTAGGAAAAAGAGTACATTTCAAATCAGAAAAGTCTAGATTCAAATTGATATGCTATTTATTAACAGAGAACTCTGAGGCAAATTCAAAAAGCTTCTGAGCCTTAGTTTCCTCATTTTAAAAATGGGGCTAACAGCGCTTACTTACCGTGACGTTTGAAGGTCACAATGTACCTAAGGCACCCGGCGCAGAGGAGGTGTGCAGTAACATTCATTCCCCTGTTCCCAAGTGAACTTTCAGTGTGGGAGACTCTTTCCGTCGGGGTAAGGAGTGCCTGAAGATATCCCCAGGCAAAACTTGCCCCATAGTCCAATTGACCAAAGTCATTCTTTGATGCAATGCCTGAGCCAAACAGGACTGTACTACCTCTTTAGTTCTCTATTTTCTTTATCCTTGGATAACGGCTGTTAGAACTCTCTGGGAAGGCTCTCAGTACTTCAGGAGCAACCTGTCCTTCGTTCCGGTTTATGTCTCTTATTCACTCTTTTCCCTCTTCCATTAACTTTCATAGTTTTCCTTTCTGAGTAGACCAGATGGAGCAGGATCCTCAGTCTTCAGCCTGTCCACCTCTCCCAGAAATCTGTGTGTGTGTGTTTGTGTGTGTGTGTGTGTCACACGTGTGGCTGTTTAATCTGTAACACCCAGGTCATGATTTGATATGGTAGTTCTTCTTAAAACCCAGTGTAACTATTGAGGATCGACTTAAGTACTATCACTTAAAACAAGTCCCCTCGTCCAGGAAGCTGGGGGGCAGAACAGAGGGTGAGGATTTCTCAGGTTAGACACTTCCTATTCTCAGTAAGTAGAGTTAAAAAGTGTTTTATTTGGGATATGTATTGCAAAGTGTGGTAACAACAGCCTACTACAATAAAAGAACTTGACACTCACGCAAGTCCAAAGGTTTTTTTCTTTTGTCATCTAGTCGATGGGTTCTCCTGTAGGGTTCTTTCCATCTCAAGTGTCTGTTATCTCAACCAGTAGCATCCAAGAACAGGAGAGAGAGGAGGATTGCTACATTCCATTGACCTGAGCTTGTTACATGACCCCACCTAGATAGGCAGGATTTGTAATCTTTCTCAATGCCCAGAGGAAAATGAAATGACTAGGTCAACACATCATCATCTGCCATAGAATGATTTAGAGAGATATTATGAAATATTCCCTCTTTCCCAAAAGCTACTGGTTCATAGATTAACAACTTGCTTCTAAATACAAAAATAAAATTGGAGGACAGAAACTCAATTATATTTTCACATCATAGAGTTTCAGTGTAACCAAAATTTCTGGCAGAACCATGAAGAATACATTTGATGAATTAATCAGACAGACTGAAACAAAGTAAAAGCTCTTGTTTAGGAAATCAACAGTCTTTCACAGAGTACTACAACACAATTAAGATAGTGATAATATAGAACATAATTTTGGGTTAACAAAATTACAATAAAAAAATTCTGTAATTCTTAAGCTGAGAATAGCCAGAATGGCCATTTTTTTCATGCAGTTTTAAGCACAGTATATACTAAAGTAATATTTTGTACATATTTGCTTGCCTGTGATATTTCCCCCATCAGTTTCCTGCCCTAAACAGTACAAACAATAATATATAAAGATGAAGAGTGAGATGGCTTGTATTTTAATTATGTGATCCTAAGATTTGAAGGGAAAACCAGATCTCATCTATTTCTTCCCTAAACCCCTTTTTTGAAGCTAAATTACACTAGGCAAAAATGTAAAAATGAGAAATGTCTTCTTTGTACCTTCTAACCACTGAAAGTTCAAAAGTTTCCATATGAATTCTATAACCCTGTAATCTTTACAGTTTAAATAGTTATCCTGTTTAAGCTTTAGTGAATAAAATAATGTGTAAACAAATAGGCAAATTTCATGATTCTATTAAAGGATTCTCTGGTAAATAACCAATCATATGCCTTTACCCAGAAGGCAGAGATCTCACTTACAGAAACACAGTTTAAAAAAAAAAAAAATGGATTCCTTCATTCATCCTTCTGCTACTCCTCCCAATAAAAACAAACATTTCCCATTCAAAGCAGAACATTTAGCTCTGTTAGCAACAGAAAGAACACTTCCCCAGCAACAGGAAAACCCAAAAAGGACATCTATTTTTAAAAATCAAATGTGAAGCCCTCTGCATTTTGCTGATTTAGTGAACAAGATAAATCTTATCCATCCATATTAGGTGAATATCCTATAGATTTCAAGAATAAATAGCCTGATTTCACATCCTTTTATTTGCCTATTTGCTTTGTTTTTTATAGACCAGAACTTTTCTTGACATGTGTGCTGATTTCTCTGTTTGTGGATATTTACACACATGGCTGTTATAAGGTAGGAGGTGTCTCATTTTCAGTAGAAAGGTGGTAATTCAAGGAGTTCGTTACCATTCACAGAACAGTTCACAGCAGCGTGTGCCTCTGGTCTGTAGCAAGGTTTTTGAAAAAGGTGATGATGACTACGTTTGTTGAAGGAAAGTGATAGGAAAGTGAACTGCAGCTTTTTTTGCTAGCAGAGGCACCACAGTTTTAAACTTGAAAAAGCCTTAAAAAGCATTTGATCTTGAGCCACAGGACATTGCCCAACGTTTCAAATAACACTGTGTACACAGTATGTTAGTATATTAGTATTAATCTAATTATATGTTTAACCTCCTAACTACAGAAAAAGACACTAAACTCAACAAATGATGGATTTTCATTTCCAAGGTTTAATCCTATTTAATAGTAAAGACAGGACCACAGTGTAAATCTTCTCGGGCTCTTATTCATTTTCTTCCACAGCCAATATTAAGGGGCATATGTCTAAAATCTTTTCAATTTAATTATGTGTACATCTATTACTAACAGGTTCAAATTTTTTATTTTTTATTTTTTAATATATTTTTTACAATTTTATTTATTTGAGAGAGAGAGGGGGAGAGAGAGAGAGAGCACGAGCGGGGCAAGGGGTAGAGGGAGAAGCAGACTCCCCACTGAGCAGGGAGCCCGATGTGGGGCTTGATCCCAGGACTCTGGGATCATGACCTGAGCTGAAGGCAGAAGCTTAACTGACTGAGCCACTCAGGCACCCCATAAATTTGAAATTTTTATTTAAAACAGAAAGATAACCATATATGCAAGGGTGATGGCAGGTCAAATTAACATAATATATTGCCATTTAAAAACAATAGTAATTTTTAGAATAATCTTATTTTTTACCTTACTTATTAAGCTAGTAAAGTAGGGCACAATATAATAGCAATCTTTTATTTCACCCTTACTCTGTAAAAATGGAACTAGCTGAGGTAAGCCGTAAATATGGGGACATATTAGGTTCTATGAGCACTGATTCCTTTTCTCATTTCCTCCTTTGGCTGAAGGCAAAAACAGGAGGTCAAAAGCCAGTCATAGTTCTTAAGATTCACTTAAGAAACTGGGGACATGATTATTGAAAAATTTTAATTTTTAAAGTTGACTAATTTAATATACTTGAAGTTACAGTAGATACACACATATAATTCTAAATTATGTAACTATATGGTATATAGAGAGACACATACATACATATGTGTATATATTTAATTTTTTCATTAAATATCAACTTTACTACTAGTTGTGTAAACTTGAGCTAAAAAAATGTAATTCTCTGGACCTCAGTTCCATCATTTGTAAAATGCGAATAGTAACGTTTTATTATATAATTTTATACCATTGTTGTGAAGCACTTAGAACAAAGGCTGGCATATGGCAAGAACTTAATATCAGGTATTATAGAGAATTATATATTTAATATATCAAATACATATGTGTGTATCTTTATTGATATCTCTATATCCAAGTGAAATTTCTTCTGTAAAATGATCAGTTGTTTGGGTCTATAGTTAAAAATGTAAAAGTAATTTCATTACATATTTTCCTTTCCTTTTATGTTTTAGGGCTGTGAAACTATTCTGTATGATATGACGTTAAGTTGTCAAAAAGCACAGAGTGAAACTTACTATGTGCAAATGAGAAAGAAAGCAAATCATTAAGGTGATTGGGGGAATCTCAAGAAAGAGAGTAGAGTGCTACAAGAGAATCTAAATGTATTACAAACGTATGAAACAATCGCAGGGAAGGAAGTTGGGGGAAAGGTAGCTGAACTAAGCAACTTTGGAAATAACTGAAATTAGTAAGATTAAAGACAAAAGGAATTTTGTCTAGACACTGTACTCTAGTTGATCAGGTTGTTGCTCAAGGGTTAACAATTCTGATATTGCTATGCATGTATACTGAGATTAAAGAGTTAAAGAAATGGATGGCAAATGGTAGGAACCAGGTTTCCCGCTGTTGGGAGTGGGAAGCAAAGGGAGAAGGCTGGAACGATTCACTGTTAATGGGTTAGAGTTGGGAGACATCAGTATGAACTCATGTTACCTTAATATAAATACAGATGGTTACATACAGAAATACGTATAGATAGGTGTATATATGGATTAGTGTACACACACATATTTCCTTGCTTTGTCAGTTGCAAGGGATGAAAAGAAAGGACACCCTGAGTAGCAAAGAACACACTTAGTGCCTAGATCTTGTTTTCTAATACCAATCTCCAATAAAGGAATGGAAATTCCTTAGAGAAATGGCTGATTCTAGGACTGGGGTATAATGACCCTGGAGCATTTTGTAGTATCTAGAGTATCTTGTAGAAAGTAAGGAAGTGCTTAAAAAACAAACAAAAAACTACCCCACATTGATATGAATACATTAAGAGGACATAGGGCAACTAAGAATTCCCAATGCTCAAAGCTGGGACAATTTGAGCAACAAAATAAAAAAGTGTTGGATTTAACCCAAAGTATAAAATAAATATGTATGAGTCCATACTCATATAAATGATTGAATTGATAAAAAATGGAGAAGAGACAAATTTCCCATGCAAAATAATTCCAAATAATTTAAGTAGATATTCTGCCCTCAAGGAGAAGGAGCATAATCCTGGCCTCCTTGTGTGTGGGCTGCTGCTAGTGAATTCCTTCCAAGGAGTATAGCAGTATGGAAAGGGGAAAAAACAGTAACTTTGTAGCAGAGAAATCTGACAAACACTAGCTCAGCCAGGTTGATTGAAGTCAACATCAACAGTGATAAATGATGTTGATAGTATATACCCTTGATAGGTGACTTGGGGCAACTCACTAAGTTTGTCATGGCCTCAAAGGGTAATAAGATCTACTGTGACAGCCTTCTTCAATGGTTAAGCATAATATGTGCAAAATACCTCCCACAGCACCTGACCCATAAAAAGTACTGAAAAATAGTATTCATAATTGAGAATTAAATGTTTGAAAAGTGCTCCAGGTCTAATTTTTGTGATGTAAAAATATCTCTTTTAAAAACTATTGGGGACGCCTGGGTGGCTCAGTTGGTTAAGCATCTGCCTTCTGCTCAGTTCATGATCCCAGGACCTTGGGATCAAGGCCTGCATCCGGCTCCTTGCTCAGCGGGGAGCCTGCTTCTCCGCCTGCTGCTCCCTCTGCTTGCGCTTGCTCTCTCTCTCTGTCAAATAAATAAAAACCTTAAAACAAACAAAACTATTGACTGAGGTTGCCAGTGTCTCTTCATAGTTCTGAAATGTGAACATTATTATTTTGCTATGGCTACATCTATTGTTAGCAAAGCTTCATATTATCTCTGTTTCAGTTTCTTAGGCTTGAGTTGTCTCAGTATTTCCTCAAAAAATACTATGCAAGAAAAAAGCACAAGCTGGGCTATTTGAAGCTAGACTTCAGATCACTCTTAAATGCCCCAAGATTTCTGCTTCCTGTTGCCCTACTAAAGCTATAACAGATTCAGGATATCCTGCTGTTGTCTTTCTTAGAATGTGTCTCCTCTGTTGGCAATGCATTACTTCAATACTGATTCACTGGCTTTGTTATTGGGCCTTGTTAATGAATGCATAGTACTATTTAATGTTCAGCAGCGGTGGTAATTGACACTGATGATATGGTATTACGAAGAAACTGGAGTTAATGAAATGGCTTAAGAAACCAAAAGATTAAAATATAACAACTGTGTGATAGATTTGATTTGCTTGGAAGGTTGATGCTGTATTTTTCCAGTTTTTCAAAAGGAATTGTAGCCAATTTGTAACAACCTGAATATGCAGGAGAATCTTTTTTATCTGTTTTAAAAGGAAAGAGTAGGCAAACTAGATATTCCAAATTGCTGCTTGGTGGTTTAGAGATCACTGGCAGTGGCCTGTTTAAAAGCGTCACACACTTGGTTTTTGCCTCTGACCTCTTTTTGTCATCCCTTCCTGTGTTAATTGGACAGATTGGACACTGCTGTTGGGGAATCAAACCTTTTGCAAGAACAGCCACGTAAATATCCTTATCATGTGTTTCTTAAGACAGATTGTTTTGTTTTGAATTTCTGATTGATAGCTAAAGCAGCCAGCATTTCAGATCAGCTGGTTCCAGGTTTCCTTTGTAACAACTGATATGTTTTCAAGACCACATGGAATGCAACTGTAATCGGTACCAAATTAGGTGCTTATTTTAAGCTAGCTGATTCTGTAAACATTCTTTCCCAACTATATAATTCCTCAATTTCCATAACTCACCAAAATGGCGTACCATATTCAGTTTGTTGCTCCCCTTGCTAGCAAGTTAATTTTAACTCATGCCAAGATAAATATAAGGTTTGTTTTTAACATATTTTATCTTTTTTAGCCCTCATCCCATTACCACCATCAAAAATAAAGGCGTAGGTCACATTTCTGTCATAAACTTCTCTCCAGCATTCTAGTGACAGTAAAAGTAACTCGCCCCGTAATTGCAAGATAAGAATGCACATTGGCCGATTTAAAAAAAATTAACGTTTCAACACCAAAGATTTTGTTTTAAATCAATTTTAATTAGGCTTTTTCCTTTTGAGGTCTTTTAGAAAATGATTTACCCACTCACTTAAGAAATAACGTCTACTATGTTCCATGCAATATTCTTAGTATTCTAGGTGCTGAGGAAACATCACTGAACAGAACAACAAAAATATCCCTGACCTTGTGGAGCTTATATTCCAATGGAGGGAAGACCGACAATAAGAAAGAAAAACAGTAATTACGTTAGAAGGTCTAAGAGTTATGAAGAAAACTGAAGCAAGGGAGGGGGGTGGGGACAGGCAACGTTTTAAATGGGTTGATCAGAGTAGGCTTCTTTGAAAAAGGTGACATTTGAGCAAAGATGGGACAATTGTGAGGGCTCTAGCCATGCAAATATTTGGTGGAAAGATCCTTCTAGATGGAGTACAGTCAGTGCAAAGGCCCCAACGCAAAAAGATGCCTTGCTGTTACAGAAGCAGGAAAGCTGGAACAAAGTGCTTGGTAGAAATGAGGTCAGAAAGGTGGATGTGAGGAGGGACTTGGGAGGCTAGCTAGCATAAGGTTTTTTAGGTCAAAGAAAGGACTCTGGCTGAGAAAACAGGGAGCTAATGATTTTGGCTTGCTCCTAGGTCTGTAGATAAACTCTTAAATGTTAAAAGCATGTTCATGTCACATTATAGGTTGGTACAAACCTCACGTTATGTTTACACTTACTTCACCACCTTTAGAATAGGTGAAAATGTATTGCTCCTGGAATGGGAAAATAATGTACAAAAAGTTAAATACTCAAGGCTAGTCGCCTAAATTACATTTTTAATTCACCAGCTGGTATCTTAAATATTAATAAGTCTCCTTCTCTGTTTTCTTACTTACAGGTTGGAACAATATCTTTTTCCAGCTTCCTTGTTGTCTCTAGTATCTCTTAGTTTCCCTTAATATCTTAGTCCAGATAGTATATTCCAATCGTATTTCCTATTCATGGCTTAATCTGTCAATACCAGTAACACATTTTATTGTGTTGCAGAGATCAGAATTCTACTGGGCCAGTAATATGGAAATTATATATCAGATGTAAATCAAAACAACAACAAAAACTACTTTGCCTCAATTAGTTGAATTCAGTAAAATGAAGGTTTTTCTTGAATTTCTACCAGACTACCTAAATGAACAATTTTGTTTCCTTGGTGAGGATACAACAGAATAGTGGTAACACAAGTTTGTAATGCCTTCACTTAGTATTTTCAGAATATGAGAGTAATGTGTTAAATTTCATTTTATAAAATAGTACCATTGTTGGGGCGCCTGGGTGGCTCAGTCATTAAGCGTCTGCCTTCAGCTCAGGTCATGATCCCAGGGTCCTGGGATCGAGCCCCGCATCGGGCTCCCTGCTCGGCGGGAAGCCTGCTTCTCCCTCTCCCACTCCCCCTGCTTGTGTTCCCTCTCTCGCTGTCTCTCTCTCTGTCAAATAAATAAAATCTTTAAAAATAAATAAATAAATAAAATAAAATAGTACCATTGTTAAGGAAAGGAGTCGAGGTGGGTAAGGAGATTCCGGAAAGGGGAATGAACTATTGGCATTAGTTTTCCCAAATGCCTTTGAACCCCCTGTAAAAATCTGAAAATCTTCAAATTTCCTTGTAAACTAGTTTCTAACACACACCAGAGTAACACGCTTTGACAGCAGGTTCAGGTAAACTACTTTCATTCAAATTCAGGTAGAAGTGACTGCCTCCAATTCCACACAATGTAACCCATCTAGTAGTAGATTCAGAATGGTGTCAGTCTCAGGGACTTCTATGCACAGAGTGCCCGAGTTCAGTCCCATTTTAAGTTGGCACTATTTACAATGACACCTGCTGAAATTTGCACCGATACATAAACATATTCTATCAAGAAGCCAGTAGAACTGTTGAAATGGCAGTTAAAAAGCAAAAGTGGCTTTACTTTTTTTGTTTGTTTGGTTTTTAGGTCTCTTAGAAGAAGCGAAACTAAGCCCTCATTGTTATGCAGGTGCTGGCCAATCACCTAATCTGCGACAGTCCGAACCGCTAGGATAGTGGGTAAAGCTGATATGCCTGTATCAGTTCTACAACCTGTCGCACACACCAGAAAGGGGTTCGCTGACGACTGGTAAGGACAAAGGAAAGTTTCTGTCAAAGTTCAGGAAGACAGGGACTGCGCGGGGAGCAGTTTCAGATCATATTTAACCCCATTCGCGGAGGGACCCGACCCTCCGCATGCTCCTCGGTCGCTGCTGGGCAAAGGAAATGCGAGAGGAAAGTTTTTCTACAGGACATCTGCCGCCTTGTCCCCGAGACGCGCGAGGTCCGCAGCGCCATCAGTCAAAGGCTCGGTCTCTGCGGGTCTCGCTCCACCCCAGAGTCGGCCCACCCCGGCGTGCGGCGGAGGACGAGCGAACTCTGCGGACGCGCGCGCCGGATCCCGGGCTGGCCCTGCGCTGGGCCCCGTCTCCACTCCCGGCAGTCCCAAGTCCGCCTGGGAACCCAGCTTTGGAGGCCTCACCGCCGTGGCCGAGTGGGCCGCGAGGCGTCCGCCTCCACTTCCCCACGCGCCGGCGCCATGGAGACGGTCACGAGTCGCCGGCGGCTCCTGCGCTCACCAATGGGAGCGCACGTCGCAGAGAGACGCGGACGTCGCTCTTCCAAGATGGCGGCGCGTCCGTCGCGAGCAGCCGGGCCGGGGGGAAGCCAGCAAAGCCGAGTAAAGCCGCCGCCCGGGAGAGGACTGAAGGAGCTGTTTCGGCCGTTGGCGGCGGCTCGGGCAGTTTTCGCTGCTGCTACGGCTGTTGCCATGCGGCGAGGCTAGGGAGGAGCTCACTTCCCCGGGGTGTAATAATGTTAACAGAGGTAAGCGGCGACGGCGGCCAGTGTTTACCTGTGAAATGGGGAAGGGGCCGGCGCCAGCTCTTCCGAGAACATCATTTCTCCCGCCCGCGGGCCTGACCCTCCGTAGCGGGCCCCGGGGCCCGAGGAGCAGCGGGGATCCTACAAGTGCCCCTATGAATAGGAGCTGTGCTGACTCAACAGAGTCCCGCCACCTCCGGCTGCTGTGCCTCTTCTTTCGCAGTTGCCACTTGACCGTCGCCCGTGGCACTGGTCACCCTCCTGCTGTCGCTGCCTCCTAACTCATCGCTTCCTTCGTGGTGTCCCCTTACACGCTGCTCTGTGGCAGCGTTGGTCTCTCTGCATTGCTGCTGGTTCCTGTTCCCCTACGGTTTGCCCGAGACCTCCCTTCTCCGGTCCCGGCCTCCAGGGCCCTCCACCTCCAAGCTCAGTCAGCATCCTGGGTTTGTCACTTGGCCAGACCGGTTTTTACCCACCCCCTACTTTGCCTACTTCGTGAAGTGGACCTTCTTTCTCAAGCGACACTTGAATAGCCCAGTTATATCACCGTACCCCCTCCCCACCCCCACACCCTGTCACCTTTTTGAATCGTAGGAATCAGAAAGTTCAGTTTAGCATCTACACTCTTGATTTGCTTAAGGCTCCCTTGGTACCCTTTGTGGAACAGTTTTTTTTTTTTTTTTAAACTTGAACCTGAAATGGAAGTAGGGCAACTATGACTAGCCAATCAGTGTCCCTTTTCTAGTGCCTCATGTCCATTGCAAAAAGCAGACTTTTTGAAGAAGTAGAGTTTGCCTTTACTAGCAATACTTTAAGAGCAAGAACTAAATTGGTCTAATTGGATACTTGACCCAAGTTAACACAGTTATGTGTAGTGGTATATGCTGGTGTAGGCGTCATTGAAGATAAATTCTGCAGCTTGTGGATTTGAGGAAATGTCTTAGAAGCTACTTGCTTGAAGTCCTTTGAAGGTTCCCATGTCAGCTGTCAGGGACTAGTTTGGGCATCTTTGTGGGCTGAGTTAAAGATAGGAAACAATTTTAATGGTCAACAGGAAGTATTCCTACCTGGGCCGAAAGGAAATAAAATCGTTTGTAGATGAGTGGCTTTTGTTGTGTTAAAATGTGATGAAAAAGGATTTACTTGCCTTTCCAATTTGATAAACCTCTGAGGAAGTTCACACTTTGGTATTTGCACTTGATCTGCGCACAGAGCCTCGGCTATGTCTCTGGTAAATACTTACTGGTTGATTGTAATTCATGAATTCCTTACTTCTAGTAGTTTGTAGCTCACTTAATACTTCTTTTTTTTTTTTTTTTTTTAAGATTTTATTTATTTATTTGACAGAGAGAGACACAGCGAGAGAGGGAACACAAGCAGGGGGAGTGGGAGAGGGAGAAGCAGGCTTCCTGCTCAGCAGGAAGCCCGATTTGGGGCTTGATCCCTGGACCCTGGGATCATGGCCTGAGCCACCCAGGCGCCCCTCACTTAATATTTCTAAATTTCACATATTTTTCATTCCTGGAGTTTATTAAATTCTCAGAGATTATGATATATCATAACTTTCTGTTGTCATTAGCAGTATTAGGTTAAAAAAAAGATCTGAGTAGCGGAAGTTGTATTTTTACCTTCAGTGTGATATTTTGGTGAGAATAATTAGCCTTATAATAAGTTTCAGTGGAGTCTTTAACGTGTGATATTTTATGACATGATCTTATGATGAAACTTGGCTTAGGCTAGCATGTTTTAAAGAGTTGTAATGCTATCACATGAGCTCATTGTCTGCTAGTAAAATGCTAGTGCCTTGATTTGGAAGGACTGTACCTTCTAAGCTTCTGTATTGTAAAATGATTTTGTGTTTCAGTGAAATATTTTAAATAGTAAGTCATTGATGCCAGTAAGATGTACTGTAGTGCTTTGTGTGTGTTACTGGTGCAAAGCTTGTAAGTGGCCGATCCAGGTTTCCCACCTTGGCAGTCCCTTCCGAGTCCATTCTGTTAACTACTACGAAGGCCCAGATTAAATGGTACTTGGATTTTATCTTTGGTTTTTAGTAGTCATTTTATAGATTAGAAAACTGAAGCCCAGAGACTGGTCCAAGGTCAACATTTATTAGTTGCAAATGTGAAACTTGAATCCCATCTCCTGACCTAGTACAGAATTCTGACTGTATAGCTTTCAGTGAGTAATTTTCAGCTCTCTTGATCGATTTTATAATACACTACTATCTTTTTTTAAAAGATTTTATTTTATTTATTTGAGAGAGGGAGAGAGAAACAGCATGAGACGAGAGAGGGTAGGGGGTTGGAGGGAGAAGCAGGCTCCCTCTGGAGCTGAGAGCCCGATGCAGGACTCGATCCCAGGACTCCGGGATCATGACCCGAGCTGAAGGCAGTTGCTTAACCAACGGAGCCACCCAGGCGCCCCTAATACACTACTGTCTTGTCTGAATATTGTCAGTAGGTAAACTGAGAATTATTACTTGAGAAAGACTTTTTACTTTACCTTAGCTTTTTGTTTCTAATGCTCAGAAATAGTCCGTTTTGAAATATATTAGAAAATTTTACTCAATATTGGTTACTAAAAAATTAATAGTGTGGGACTCCGTTTTATTGCTTCTCCTCGTTCTAACGTAGATCAGGAGATATTAGGGGAAGTGATTTAATTCATGTTAGATCTTAAAATATATAATGATGAGCTATGTTACAAAAGAATCTCTTGTTCAACAAGCAGACCCTGTGCTCAGAAAGTGGTGAGTGGTACTATCTGCTTGGTTCTTTGACATCTCAGCATTGAGGTAGGAGATACTGTCCTCGATAGCCAGATGAGACGACTGAGAGTTAAAATAGTTTGCTTAAAATTATGTAACAGGTGGTGGAACCAAGAGTCACACCTAGGTCCTTTTATTCCACATTGTGTGCTGTTTTTGTGGCTCAGTGTGGAATGCATCATTAATTTTCTTTTGTAGCTGATAATCATCAGTAGAGACTATTTTTAGGTTTAAGTTTTTTTTTTGAACCAGGATGAGGATGCCAAGTATATAGATACATAATAATAACAGTAATGATAAACATGCATATGAAACTTCAGTTTTGCATTTTGTCAAAATAGGTCTTTGAAACCTTTACAGAAATGAGAAACTATGCAAGTGATCAATTAAGAGCCATCTTAAGTTAATGGAAAAATTACCTAGTTGAGCAAATTAATATGTATATTGAACTTTGAAACCTGTGATATGATAGATAAGTGTGAATTGAAAGTACAGCCCAGTAGGTCCTCTTGCCCCCCCCCCTTTTTTTTTTCTCTCTAAAGGGCAGGTAACAGTTTTCGATTTAAACTTTTTGGCTTTAATTTGTATTATTTTCATTATCAATACAAATGAAATATTTAAAAGACTTGCTAGCCATATCCATGTGTCTTTTACATTTTCCACATAGGGATGACAGATTTGTTTGTTTTAAATGTCTAGTTAATCTTTTTCCCCTTCTACTGTCTTTGCCCCTGTTAGGACTTCTTCTTCTTAATGTTACTCCTATTTGTCAAAAGTATACTTGAAAATTATTTGTTTAATACCTATTCATCCTCCACTGCTCTCTTTTTAAAAAAAAGTATAAATTTACATATATCAGAATTAGGGTATGGGATGTTTACTTGAGGATTTGTTTCAGTTAATCTGAATTTTCGCATCATTAGAATATAATGAAATACATTAGGATATAAAGAAGTATTTATCAATGGATTTTCTTTAAACACATTTTTAAACTTTTTTTCAAAAGCTATTAGGGTTATGATTCTGAGCATTTATTATTACAGAGAACTAAAGGTATAGAAGATGTAGGAAAATATGTTGAATTTAAACCAGGGCTGTGGTATACTCTGGAGGTTGTTTTTTGCATAACAAGCAGTTACCAGCCCGTTGACATTTGTCTTGTGCTTTCAAAAATATGTAGTAAAACATTGTAGCTGTTTAAGCTTAATAATTCGGGTTGTGTGCAAATGTGAGGCATTAGTAAATGTTAAATAAAAATGGTTTATATTTGTGTTAAGTCACTGCCACCCAGATTTATTGGTTTTTATGTATTGACACTAATTGTAGCTCTTGTGGTTAACAAGATACAGATGGGAAAAGGCGGACTCTAGCACTTTTAGAAGTCCCAGATTAATAGTTGTTAAGGGAATAAAATTTTGTGTTTCAAATACGTTTTATAGATATTTGCACAAAGGAAGTTTGTTCTTTCGGGATTTTTCATAGCTTTTGATAGGTGATTTGCTCTCAAAGGTGATAGAGTTTGCATTCTATTGCAAAATTGCTTAACCATGTGATGGGTAATTTTATTTGTCAGTTTAACTGGCCATAGGGTGCCCAGATTTAACAGTATTTCTGGGTGTGTCTTTTAGGGTGTATCTGGATGAGGATGAGATTAACATTTGAATCAGTGGACTCTTTAAAGTAGATTGCTCTTCCTATTATGGGTGGGCACTCTCTAATCCCTTGAGGGCCTGAATAAGAACTACAGGTAGAGGAAGGAGGAATTTGCCCTTTTTTCCCCTCTGCCTTACTACTAGAGCTGGGACATCACATCTCATTTTATCTTCTTCCCTTGGACTGGGATTTAAATCATTGGTCCCCTGGTTCTCAGGCCTTTGGACTGAATTACCACTAGTTTTCCTGGGTCTCCAGCTTTCAGATGGCAGACTGTGGGACTTCTCAGCCCCCATAATCATGTGAACCACTCCTTCATAATAAACCCCCTTAAAAAAAAAAAACTATTATTTCCTATTGGTTCTGTTTCTCTGGAGAACTCTAATACAGATAATACAGAGACTTAACAGAGTTTCTTGTGTGTCTCTCTGGGAAATCCTGAGATGTGATGAGTTGTGCAGCAGGGAAGGGTTTTGGGGGCTCTTTTTAACACACTCTTGCCAATAAGAAGTGTTTAGTAAAAAATTATGCCTTGCTTTTGTTAATATATTTGTTAAGAGAAATATTCTTGGGATGCGTTAATCTTTAAACTACACGAGCTGTTTTTTAAATGATTAATGATACTGTAAAGGCTTCTAACCAGAACAAGAATCATAGCTCCATTGGCACCTAAAGGATGTTAGGAAGTAGGAAAGAGATTTTATAAGGGGAATGGAAGGACATTACTGTCTAGAATGGGGCTGGCTGCTAACTGTACACACAACATTGTTTAGCATCTTTTGATAAACCGAGTTGAATATTGCCAACCATTTCTCAAGAATTTTAAATGGGTGGGGCACCTGGCTGGCTCAGTTGGTAGAATGTGTGATTTTGGATCTCAGGGTTGTGAGTTTAAGCTCCATGTTGGATGTAGAGATCACTTAAAAATAAAAATAAAAACGGGACGCCTGGGTGGCTCAGTCATTCAGCGTCTGCCTTCGGCTCAGGTCATGATACCAGGGTCCTGGGATCGAGCCCCACGTCAGGCTCGCTGCTCAGCCAGAAGCCTGCTTCTCCCTCTCCCTCTGCCCCTGCTTGTGTTCCCTCTCTCGATGTCTCTCTCTCTTTGTCAAATAAATAAATAAAATATTAAAAAAATAAATAAAAATAAAATCTTAAAAATTTTAAAGGGCCTTTGATTTATTTTTTCCCCTTTTGATTCCAGATTTTCCGAGTTTATAAATAATATTCATAAATATTTTCATTATATTTTATTAATCTAGCACACATATACTCCTTGTTCATCATTCCTGATCAGTAGGTTGCTAGCTAGTTGATAGAATTTCAAGCAAAAGCAAATATATGTGACATTTTAGTTACGCCCTACAACTTTATATTAAACATGTCTTCCATTCAGTATTTTGAAATATTAAAATAGAGGTTTTAGTTTTTCATAACTATCCTTGGGAGTCCTAGATAGGGAGATATCAGTGTATATGACTCTGGTGTTTGGATGGATTGTTCCAAAGTTTGTTGACCAGTTTTCCATAGACATTGATAAAAAAATATTTTCTTAACTAGTCTACGTATGTTTATGATTAAAAGTGTTATTATGTTGGGTGCCTGGGTGGCTCAGTCAGGTAAGCATCTGCCTTCGGCTCAGGTCAGGATCCCAGAGTCCTGGGAATCAGTCCCACATCTGGCTCCCTGCTCAGCGGGGAGTCTGCTTCTCTGCCCCTCCCCTGGCTCATGCCCGCTCTCTCTCACTCCTGTCAAATAAATACAATCTTTATAAAAAAATAAAAGTTACATTAATTGCTACAAGTTTATGAAATTATTTGGGAAAATACAGAATTAAATTTGGGAGAAGAACTAAGAAATAAGTAGAAATGTTTGTAGTTTTAAAGATTAAAGGTAGGGACGCCTGGGTGGCTCATTCGGTTAAACATCTGCCTTCAGCTCAGGTCATGATGCCAGGGTCCTGGGAGTGAGTTCTGCATCCGCCTCCTTGCTCAGTCGGGGGGAGTCTGCTTCTCTCTGCCACCACTCTTCCCCTGCAGCGTTTGTGCTCTCTCTCTGACAAATAAATAAATAAAATCTTAAAAAAAAAAAAAGATTAAAGGTATTGGTTATATGTCATAAGGCCACTGGAAAACCTATTTGCTTTTCATCTCTTTATGTAGCAATTGCCAGCATATATATAGCTTTTCACAGCTTACTTAGGTTTAGTCTCATTTCTAGTATAACTGTGGAATGAAGAGAAATCTCTTAAAGGGAGAAGAAAAAGGTTATGAGAGGATGTTTGCTTCAGGTGGAATCAACCAAGCTGTGTTAGCTGAGTAATAATGGAAAAGGACGAGCTTTTGGAAGAGGAAGAAAATAGGTTCTATCATGGGGAAGTTTTCAGTGCTGATCACTCAGTAGCTAGCCATTTGGGGGTGAAGCTAAGTGACTTTATGGCATTCCCTGAGTGAGGGTCTCAGAGTATGGTTTTTACAATGTGTTTTGAAATTTTGTGGTTTTACAGACCATTAAGTGTCCTCTCTATTGATGTTAATCTGAAATTGACTTTCTATTTCTCAGGTTTAGTTGTTTTTTTTTTTTTGCCTTTTTTTTATTATTATGTTACAACACTAAATATTGAATTGTTATGTTACAACACTAGATCTTGAATTAATGCAAGTGGACAGCTTTTAAACTATTTTACCTAAAAAAGGGGTTAAAATTGAGTGAATAAATAGGCTGGACTCATGGTGGTGATGCATCCTCATGTCTATCAATAAATTACACCTACCACAGTAGTGAGGCAACAGACAAATAATCTACATGTTAAGTAGTATAAGGATGAGTCCCGACTTCACTTATTTATGATGTGACATTAGGGAAGTTGTTTGAAATTTTTGAGTCTTAGTTACCTTGTTTATAAAATTGGATAATAGCACTTCCTAGCGGCTCTCATATTGTTGTGAAGATCAGATAAAATGATAGAGTACAACTTTGTAAATTGTCAATCATTATACAAGTATTAGTGGTTAATACATCAAGTTCTTTTTCTGTATGCCTTGCACTGATATGAATCCAAGTCCTAGGCTCCATCTAGCTTTATGGCTCATTGGCTTCTTAGTGAGTGGATGGATGGATCCCCGGAGAAAGAGGGTGCCTCCTGGCTATTGGTGCATAGGGGGAGGCAGAGAATAGATTAAAAGAAGTGAAAGGAAAAAAAAAAAGTAGACTTAGAGCCTGTCTTGCAAACTAGTAATGAGGTTAGTTTCCTGTGTAGTTGGTAAACTGATTCCAAAGCATTTTTGAAAAAGAAGTTCTAAAAAATATTTTGAAAAAGGTTACTTAATTTGAGGGTTAGCAGTCATTTCTACATATTAAATATTTGTGGGAAAAGAAATCTTTTAATCAACCCTGATAAATTCTTGAAAGGAAAACTTGTTGTTTAGGATAATTTCCATAAGGCTTTGGTTATAACTTGCACTAGAGATTAATTTTTGTGGTTTAATTTGTTCACCAAACACAAATTCACCTACTGTGTGGTAGGCACCTGAGAAGTTCTGGTGCTGAAGCAGTGAGTCAGATCTGAAACCTGCCCTCAGGAAGTTCACTATCAGAGCTAAATTGTGCCAGTTTGTCAATCATTCAGCTGAAGCCTTGAGGTCTTTTGTCAAAATAAAACAGATAACATAATTAAAGGATGAAAAATTAAGCGGAAGAAAAGGTTGGAGTATGTAATTAAAAGGTAATTACTTGCATTAGCTTTATAACTCCAGGTAAAACTACCAGTTTGGATGAGATGGCAGCTCTAAAATGAGTTTCTCCTTGCTATTGAAGAGTCAACCCATCTCTCCTGTCTGTATTTGCTTCAAGCTAATTCATAATAAATGAAAAAAAAAAAAAAAGAAAACAGAGAGGCAAAAAAATCTGTGAATTTGTCATGTTCTTTGTTTTTGTTTTTTTCCTGAAAAGACTCTTTAAATCTCCATAAGGGGTCTACCATAGTCTACTGAAGGATCCAGCTGAATTCTGTTACCCTGATGAAAGTAATGCTTAGTCTCCACCCTCATCTATTATATATTCATTTATATGTTTATTTTGTGTTTCTTCCTTACTGATTGCAAGCTCCTGAAGGTGGGGCTCACAGTTGTGTTCCCAGTTCCTGCTCCTCATTAAATATCTTTTGAGGGAATGAATGTTAAATATTCTTTTCAGTAAGATTAAGGTAAAAGTGAAAAATAATTAAGACAACAATTGTCTACCATAAATTAATGCTATCACATTAATTACCTTTCAAGGATTGGTTACTATCAGTGTCCATTAGATAGTTTTTAATAGGATACTGTGGTTGAATATTGTGTTTGGGATCACAAAACAGAAATTTGACCAAAAAAAGCTGAACACCAGACTTTTCTTTAGAATGTTTTTCTGTCTTAATTTTTCTTACAGGTAAAAATATGGTTAGATTGATCTTATTTTCATATGACCAATTACAAATGCAAGAACAACTTAGATTTTATCTTGTATATCTTAATACTTGATTTTTATTATGATTTTATGTGTACTACTTAAAATTTGTATTCCTGAGCTAGATAAAACTTCGTTTCTCACAGTACAATAATGCTGATTTTTGTGGTGTTTTGTTGAGTGTTTCACAGTTTGTATAACCTTTAATGCTATCTTGAAAGTCTTCAAGTTTGAAGAAAAATTTGGTCATGGGTTTCAAAAAGTTGGAAATTTGGGGGGTACATTTTCAAGGAGGGCAGCTGCTACCATAATCTCTTGACTAAAAAGCCTCTCTGTGTCATTGTTAGAGACAGAACATTGTTAGATCATTTCAAGCCATCTACAGTTCCATTATAAATTCAGAAATGGTATGTACCAGAAAAGTTCAATGAAACAATTCTGTGTTCAGCTTTGAAAATTAAACTGGTTTATGATCTTTAAGTTAGTACCAGACACTTTATATACATCATCTGGAATAATTTACTGTTGTTGGTTTATTGCACTGTTTTCTCCCAATTTCCTGAGGAACCTTTTTATCTGATGCATCTGTGAAATCCCCAGTCTTGCTTTTGCTTTTCACTGGAGCTCTGCATGATTGGAGAGTCCTTGGATGTTACTATGCTTAAACCTGAATTGGTTTTGCTCCTGGAACCCTGGAGCTATTTTTAGCCTGGCTATGGTTTGGCACTAGAGAGTGTGTGATTCTTTGTATTGTGACTTTTAAGGCTAGAGTTGAGTGACAACGTGCATGTGTGGAGAATGGCTTTTGGATTCACTATCATTTGAGGCTTGGAAATTATAAAACTGATTGAAGTTGTGCCGTGTTAATGGAAGAATTAAATATGAAATAAAATTCATCTCATTTTAGTTATTACATAAATTTTGGGCAGGAGTTGGTCTGATTTTAAGATATGTGTTATCCAGTGTTTCTTTAAGTCATAATATTGTACTTTAGATTAGTTCTTGATGTGTCTTCTCGAGTTTATTTGAGATGGTATATTTTTCTCAGGGTATTTAATCAGACTGCAGTTATTAATATAACAGCTATTTTTATGCCCGATGTTAATTACTAACATCTGACACATTTTCTTTTTTTTTTTTTTTTTAAAGATTTTATTTATTTGACAGAGAGACAGCGAGAGAGGGAACACAAGCAGGGGGAGTGGGAGAGAGAGAGAAGCAGGCTTCCCGCCGAGCAGGGAGCCTGATGCGGGGCTCCATCCCAGGACTCTGGGATCATGACCTGAGCTGGAGGCAGACGCTTAATGACTGAGCCACCCAGGCGCCCCTGACACATTTTCTTGAGGTAGCACCTAAGTGCTCAACACTTAAACCTTTGGAATAGTCGAATCCTGGTCAAAGCAGAATAAGAGGAGATGGGATGGGGGAGGTTGAAGGCAGCTTGAAAGGTGTAACAATAAAGAAAAAAACCCCTGAAATATAACGTATTTTACAAAGAGTGGGTATGTTGTTACATAAAAATTTTAGAAAAATCAATTAGGTTTCAGAATATTTTATAATTTATTAAAAGTGTGTTTTATGAACTAAAGCTCAGCAAGTTAATGTCTGATAACTCAGAATATTGAATCAAGTAATAGGCACTAATGCAAAATTTAGTGTGATTATCTTTGTACTGGGGCGCAGAGTGTTAGTCATCTTTTTTCTACCTATCTATAAATCTTTATATACGTACATATATGTATTTTCTAATCACAAATTGAACATTCTAATTTCTGAAGAGTGTATGCTGAAGATTAAGAGCGATGGCTGGTGTCAGATTATTTGGATTTGAATCAAAGTTTTGTCACTTCAGAGCATTTTGACTTTGGAAAGTTATTAACTTTTTTGAACCTTAGTTTTCTCATCTGCGTGACTGTAAATTAATGGTACTTACGCCAGTAAGTATTAAGTGAAATGACACGTTAAATCCTGTGAATAATGTTTCCCACAGTAACATTCAGTAAATACTAGGTTTTATTATTTCTTCAGATGTAAATAGCAAGTAATTTATTTTCATAACTTAGAATTTAGTGTTTGAAGTTGTTTTCTGTGTTCTTTGTTTCATAGTGGAGGTTTTAAAATGTCAAATAAAACAAAGAAGCCCTCTTTGACCCAGATGATCTAATTCTTCCCTTTCTGTCTAAGTTTTTACTAACTTTCTAATTTATGTATTATGTTGAGAGCTAGATTTAGACTGAATTTCAGGAGGAAATCGAAGAGGTGATACCTGTACAATATGAATTGGTCATAACTAGAACTTTTGACTAACCGGTATATCTCTTCTATATTAAAGCTTTTACTGCAGGTGAGTGAAAGGGAAAAAGTGTAGTACAATTTCATATTCACTGGCTTTAAAAATGTCAGTGTTACATAGTTTTCTGTTATGAGAAGTACTATGATTCTTGTCATTTTGATAAAGTTTTACGTAAAGTAGCTTTGAATTTATATAAGCTCTTCTTTTGGATTGTTCCTTTTATAGGGAATAGGCGAGGAATGTAAAAATCCTTTGTTTAAAAAATATATATAGTGGCGTGATTTGTATTAGTATTGTGCAGTGAGTTAAGGAAAGGACTGAGGGCTATGTTATTACAAATAAAATTTGTACTTACAAGTCTAAATAATGGATACTAAGCATATACATTATTTCAGTCCCTTCATACAACAGCCGCCTATCTGCATTCATCCAATAATAAACTTATACACAAGGAGGGGGTGTTCCTGTTATAAAAACATTTTACTTAGCCGGAGATTACACCATCAAAATCCTTTGTGGGTGAATCTGTATCTGTCTTTATTTTCCTTTCTGTACTTATTTTTTCCTTCTTGTTGGTGATGCTTTGTGGATGTGTTGATTACTTTCCCTTGCTTCTTTCATTATTCTCCTGTCTGTAAGCTTGCAGCTTGCCCTCTCAGGGCTTTTCCCCTAACCTTTACCCTTTCCTCCCTCTTGCCAATAAATTAAACAGGCCATTTTCATTTTTAACTTACCACGAATGGGTATAAAAATATTTTTCTGTTGTTAATTTAAGAGGTGAACAAATAAAACAGTATATATATATTTAAAACAATATAGTGCAGTATAATTTTTTTATGATATGCCTCTTGTCTGAATTTGTCTTCATTAAAAAGACTCATGATCTCTGAGTTAATGAACACTGTTGAGCTTTGTTTTTTTATTGTGAATTAAAAGGACCTTGTAGTACTTTCAGGGTCATTGTTTTGATATTGAGCTGTTACTGTACAGCTGTTAGGAATGTGAAGGAAATTTATATGTATCTGTGCCAACTCTAGAACATACCCTAGAAGTTATCTGAATACTATTACTTACAAAATCTACATCAGATTTTTAAAGACTACAAGGGATTTAGGATGTTAGTGTCAGTTTAGTTACTTCAGGTTTTTCTGATAAATTGAATTTTTGAATCTCAATAAATCACTTTTATTTTATTATTCAGATATTGTGTGTAGAATCTTGCCCATCCCCTCCCCGCTTCCTTTAAAAAAAAGTCTACTTGAGAGTCAGTGTAAAATAATGGTTCAAAACATGCTTGAATTTTAAAGCAAGCTCAGTTCATGGCCCAGTTCTATGAGTTAGCGGTTTCCTCATCTGTAGAAGAGAGTTAGTAATATAACTTAATGTCAGAGTTGTTGTGAGAATTAAATATATATAAAGTGGTTAGCAAAGGTCCTAGCCAATACGAAGCACGTAGTAAATGGTGGCTCTGACTATTGTGTTAGAGGATGCTCCTTTTCATAAGAAGAAACGGTAGAAGATTGGTGAGAGTTCATGGCTAGGCTTTGCATTAAAGATCTAGGTCTCTCAACTGTGATAGGCTTGTGTTGTTTTGATTTACCCTTGGATGATGTATGATGGGGGAAAGCAAAAGTTGAGTTTGAATATTGAAACTTGCATTCGTGTATTGTTCTAGTCATGTGTGAATGAGAGAGAAGAGGGGCCATTTAGGAATATGGCCTGGTTTGTCTTGCTTTTGTGCCTGTGAACTGCTGCGCTAAAAGTTTTGTGGATTTTAGTAGAGGAACACTTTTGTACTTGGAAATCTTCAGGTGTATTAGTTAAATTCATTCTTTATAATTCATTTTTGTCAAAGGCACTGAATATGAATTGCCATGTAACTAAGCTTATTTTTCAGTATGAGGTAATGATAGAGAATGGTCTTGATTTTTTTAAAAAAGATTTTATTTATATATTCATTTATTTATTTAGAGAGCATGCATGCGCATGTGGGAGAGCCAGGGGAGGGGCAGAGGGAGAGAGAGTATCTCCAGTAGGATCCAGGCTGAGCAGGGTAGGGCTTGATTTCAGGACCCTGAGATGATGACCTGAGCTGAAATCAGGAGCCACCCAGCTGCACCAGAGAATGGACTTGATGTTTGAGAATCTTTATGTAGTATAATGTGACCCAAAAAAGGTAGGTAGACAGTAGACCAATTGTTGGGTTAGAAAAGCCTAGTGCAATACTGTATTATATTAGAACAATACATTTTATTTTAGTTTAGTGATATAGTAAGGTATTTATGGAATAGGAAGAAAATTACTGAGAAACCTGGACATTCAAGATTTTAATTTTTTTTTGTTGTTGTTTTCTTTCTGGTCTTGAGGAATATAGTGGAATAATGCCCTCTTCCCCAATAAAACATTTCCATCGTTGTTTCAAGAAATGTAATGAATTAAGACACTCTCCATTATTCGGAAAGAACATCTTTAAAGTATTTATAGAAATATATAAAATATATATAAAGTATATATAAAATATATAATTTTAATCAATGTTTTAAAGTGCAGTTTTTCAAACATACAGAAACCTTGAAAAATAATGCCTTTAGCACTCATGTACCAAGTACCTGTATTGTTAACATTTTGTCATATTTGCTTTATTTCTGACTCTTCTGTGTGTTATTTTTGTTGTTGTAGCTGAATCATTTTAAAGTAAATTGCAGATATTATGTCACTTCTCCTCAGAATACTCTCATAATCTCCCAAGAGTATGGATTTTTTTTGGCTTTTTACGTTTTTATTTTAAGGGGTGCCTGGGTGGCTCAGTCGTTAATTGTCTACCTTTGGCTCAGGTCATGATCCCACTGGGATCGAGCCCCGCATCGGACTCCCTGCTCCACAGGAAGCCTGCTTCTCCCTCTCCCACTCCCCCTGCTTGTGTTCCCTCTCTCACTGTGTCTCTGTCAAATAAATAAAATCTTTTTTAAAAAAAGTTTTTATTTTAATTCCAATACAGTTAGCATACAGTGTTATATCAGTTTCAGATGTACAATATGGTGATTTAGCAATTCCAAAATTACCTAGTGCTCATAATGACAAGTGTACTCCTTAAGCTCCATCACCTGTTTAACCCACCTCCCCACTCACCTCCCCTTTGAAACCATCAGTTCTCTATAATTGTGAGTCTCTGTTTCTTGATTTCAACCCTCCTCTTTCCGCTTTGCCTGTTTCTTAAATAACACACATGAGTGAAATCATAGGGTATTTGTCTTTCTCTGACTTATTTCACTTAGCATAATACCCTCTAGCTCCATCCATGTCTTTGCAAATGGCAAGATTTCATGCCTGGATAAAATTCCATATATATGCACACATTTCACATTTTTATCCATTAATCAGTCGATGGACACTTGGGTTGCTTTCATATCTTGGCTATTGTAAATAATGCTATGATAAACGTAGGGGTGAATATATCCCTTTAAATTAGTGTTTTTGAATTCTTTGGGTAAATACCCGGTAGTGTGATTGGTGGGTTATAGGGAGGTTCTATTTTTAACTTTTTGAGGAACCTCCATACTGTTCTGCAGAGTGGCTGCACCAATTTGCATTCCCACCAGCAGTGCACTAGGATTCCTTTTTCTGTACATCCTCACCAACACGTGTTGTTTCTTGTGTTGTTGATTTTAGCCATTCTGACAGGTGTGAGGTGCTATCTCATTGTGGTTTTGATTTGCATTTCCCTGATGGTAAGTGATGATGAACATCTTTTCATGTGTCTGTTGGCCATCTGGATGTCTTCTTTGGTGAAATGTCTGTACGTGTTTTTTGCCCATTTTTCAATTGGATTATTGGGTTTTTGGGTGTTGAGTTGTGTAAATCTTTTCTTTTTAAGATTTTATTTATTTGAGAGAGAGTGAGTGAGAGAGAAAGCATGAGTGGGGGGAGGAATAGAGGGAGAGGGAGAAGCAGACTCCCTGCTGAGCAGGGAGCCTGCCTCTGGGCTCCATCCAGGAACTCCAGGATCATGACCTGAGGCCTAAGGCAGAGGATCAGTTGACTGAGACTGAGCCACCCAGGTGTCCCAGAGTTGTGTAAATTCTTTATATATTTTGCATACTAACCTTTTATCAGATACATCATTTGCAGATATCTTCTCCCATCCCATGGGTTGCATTTTAGTTTGTTGATTGTTTCCTTCTCTGTGCAGGAACTTTTTATTTTGATGTAGTCCCACTAGTTTATTTTTGCTTTTGTTTCCCATGCCTGAGGAGACATAACTAGAAAAAAATTGCCATGGCTGATGTCAAAGAGGTTATTGCCTGTATTTTCTTCTAGGATTTTGATAGTTTTCTGTCTCACATTTAGGTCTTTCATCCATTTTGCGTTTGTTTCTGTGTATGGTGTAAGAGTGGTCCAGTTTCTTTCTTTAACATGTTGCTGTGCAGTTTTCCCAACACCATTTGTTGAAGAGATGGTCTTTTTCCCATTGGACGTTCTTTCTTGCTTTGTTGAAGATTAATTGACCATATAGTTGTGGGTTTATATCTGGGTTTTCTGTTCTGTTCTGTTAACTATATGTCTGTTTTTGTACCAGTACCATACTGTTTTGATTACTGCAGCTTTGTAATATAATTTGAAGTCCGGAATTGTGATGCCTCCAGCTTTGCTTTTCTTTTTGAAGATTGCTTTGGCTATTTAGGGTCTTTTGTGGTTCCATACAAATTTTAGAATTGTTTGTTCTAGTTCTGTGAAAAATGTTGTTGTATTTTGATAGGGATTGTATTAAATGAGGATTTAAAAAAGTATAACTACAGCATTATTGTCACACCTAATAAAATTACCAATAATTTCCTTTTATCGTTGAATATTCACTATATTAAGATTTCCCCAGTCTGAACCAGAATCTATTCCAGCAATATCATTGTTAATATATTTAATCCAGAATAGGTAATCTCTTCATCTTTCTTTCTCCTTCTTCTCTTTTTCCTCTTTCTCATCCTCTTTTTCCTCCTCATTGTTGTGAATGATTGTCCTGTGCATTAGGATGCACACAGCAACATCCTTGGCCTCTGTGCTAGTACCTTCTTCTTTACCCCCCTCCCCCACCTTTTGATAACCAAAAATGGCTTCATATGTTGTTAAATGTTTCCTGGGGAGCAAAGTTGTCCCTGGCTGAGAGCCACTGCATTAAAGGTAGTACTCCTTCTTCACTGTAATTTTTTAGATATTTATTCCTTAGAATTGTTTTTATCTTGAATTGATTCTGTTCCATTTTTGTGTGTCTAGCCTGCTTTGCTTATTTATGTACTCTTTTTTGTTGTTTAGCTAGCAAGTGGTAATTTAAAAACTGGTTTTATTGAGATATTATTCACATACTCTACAGTTCACTCAAAGGGTATAATTCAGTGACTTTTAATACAGAGAATTACACCTCCATTGCTGCAATAAGTTGTAGAACTCATTACTCCCAAATAGAAAAACCCTCACCCTTTAGCCATCATTCCCAAATCTTCCTTCTTTGAGCCCTAGGCTATCACAAATGCCTCGCTATGGCTTTGCCTGTTCTGAACATTTTATATGAATGGAATCAGAATATGTGGCTTTTGTGACTGGCTTCTTTCACTTAGCATGTTTTCAGGGTTCATACATGTTGTAGCATATATCAGTACTTCAAATTTCTTGTATTGCCTAATGATATTACATTGTATAGGTACACCACATTTTGTGTATCCTTTCATCTGTTGGTAGACATGGGGTTATTTCCATTTTTGTGCTATTCTGAATAATGCTGGTATGAACACTTGTGTACAAGTTTTTGTATGGACATGTTTCATTTCTCTTGGGATGTGTGGTAGGAATGGAATTGCTGGATCATATGGTAACTATGTTTAACCTTTTGAGGAACTGTGAACTGTTTTCTAAAGCACCTACACCATTTGACATTCCCACCAGCAATATAGGAAGTTTCTAGTTTCCACATCCTTGATATTATTTGTTATCTCTCTTTTTGAGAGATAGCTGTCTGGTAGGTGAGAAGTGGTATCTCATAGTGGTTTTGATTTGCGTTTCCCTTATGCTTAATGATGTTGAACATCTTTTCGTGTGCTTTTCATGACCATTTATCTTCATTGGAGAAAATGTGTATTTGAATCTCATGCTCTTTTAAAACTTGGGTTGTCTTTTTCTTATTTAGCTTTAACAGTTCTTTGTATATGTAGAGGTTCATTATCAGATATTTAATTTACAAGTATTTTCTCCTGTGTGTTGGCTTTTCATTTTCTTGATGGTATCATTTGAGTGCAAAATTTTCTGATTTTGATATAGGCCAATTTATCTTTTCTTTAGTTGATTGTGCTTTTGGTGTCAAAAGGTATTTACATTTTGCAATGTATTTTTTGTAGTTATCTTCAAGAGATAGTATTACTAGTATTGCATAATCGAGACCAAGTAGATAATAGTAGAGCTGAAATTAAGTTGTTGCAGTTTTCTCCAACTTGAATTTTTAAAATTTTTTTGTGAATTTAGTATCATGGAGATGGTGTGTATGTGATTATAGAAGACGTTACTGAAATTTAAGGGTGATGAAGAGTTGGGTTTACATTGTGCAGTGTTGAGGGGCGCCTGGGTGGCTCAGTCCTTAAGTGTCTGCCTTCGCCTCAGGTCGTGATCCCAGGGTCCTGGGATCAAGCATCTGGCTCCCTGCTCAGTGGGGAGCCTGCTTCTCCCTCTCCCACTCTCCCTGCTTGTGTTCCCTCTCTCGCTGTCTCTCTCTGTCAAATAAATAAATAAAATCTTTACATTGTGCAGTGTTGGATAATTAACAACCACTATGCTCTTTAGTGGGGAAGCTAACTACAGTGACCTGAAATTCTGCGGTGTTCCTGTTTTCAGTTGCCCTGTTGAGTGTTCTTCATGGTTAGTCACACCCCTGGAGGAGGAGGAATCCTCCCAGAGCAGAGACACCGTGTATTTCCAGCCTTGCCCTCTTTGCCCCTGTAGTTTGCTTACTCCCCCTCGCTAAATTCCTGGCTGCATTATCTCGTGATAATTGCAGTGCTTATCCCATTATTTTTTTCTCCTAGCACATTTTGAGTCTCTAGGTCTTAACTTTGGAGATCCTTTATTAGGCTGGCTTGTTTCAGCATCACTCTATGTCCAAGAATGTTACTCTTGAGGATCATCTCTGTTTATGGTCCAGCTGCCTTTTCACAGTCACTTGCAGCAGTGTCTGCCTTCATCACCTCCATCTTCCTAATGTCGTACTTCCTACTAAACGTTTTAAAATTCTTATTAACTACTTAAATAATTACACCTTGGCAATATACAAATAGTATTTTTTTTAAAGATTTTCCACATGCAAATCTGTTTTAAAGGACATGTGTGTGTTAAGCTATTTCCTCATTATTACCATAATTTGACCAACTATTATGTCTTGCTTTCTCAAATTATTGTCTTGCTATTTCCTCATTATTACCATAATTTGACCAACTATTATGCCTTGCATCTCAAGGATGTTTCATATTTTTTGCTTAGAGGAGTACAAATGTTATGACAGCCTTTATGATCATAGTTTGCTAGAAATAAATGTTAGTAATAGTGTATTCATTTAAATATTTTAAGTGAATTGTTAATTGAATGCTAATAAAATCAATTAAGGATATGGTGTGTCTTTTGTAGGAAAAGTAGTATGTGCAATCTAAAAATAATGAAGTATTATTTGCACTATAACATGATTTTTGAAAAGTAAACCAATGCAGAAGCATATTTAGTAAAAGTATTGTTTGCTTTTTCCATTTTCAAAATCGTATTTACTTCCATACCTTTCTCTATATTTAAACACACAAGAGAATTTTCTTAAATTTGTAAAAATAAGGTTAAGGTAGTGATGTGAATTACCTTTTCTTGCTTTGATAAGTTTCTGAATTGTTTATCTAATTTTTCCAATGATTCTTGTTTGTTAGTATACTTTATACTGTTATCTTCCCCCTACCCTATAGATAGCAGTTACTCAATGAACTGATTTGACACAGAAACCAAGGATAAGTGGAACTTAAGTGTTAAGATGCCGGTTGATGATCAGAAAGGAAGATAAACTGTTGAAGATTATTACTGGGAAAAAAAAATCTTGATTTGTATAACATTGATTCGATGATTGATCAGGATACTGTGTGTTCAGTATATACTACTGAGAGCATACTGCATGTGCCAAATGTAATACTTGGCACCAAGAATACATCAATGAACAAAACATACACAGTTTATGTCCTCATGAGACTTATAGCATATGGCATATATCAGAAAATAAACAAGCAATTTCAACATAATGTGATAAATGGGGATATTGGCAAGAGAGTGGTTGAAATGGTGAACCGTGGAGTCCGGTGTAGATAGGGAAGTGGATACAGAAGTGGGCTAAATAAGGAGAAAGTAGAAGAATCAAGTGTCTGCAACTCCGAATGACAAAAATAGATACAGTTGGTATAACTAATTTAGAGCTGGAAGATTGTAGTCAGAGAATAAGATAATTAATTTTCACATTTCCCATTCAGAGAAGACAAGGTGATGATGAAGTCTAGAGTGTGGTCTTACAGTGGCTAAAGTAGAGTTGCACTGGAAGTTGGCAAAGCTGAAATATTAATGATGTTAAAAGTAGAGTGATGGATGGATTATCCATATGTATATTAAATGATTCAAGGTTATGTAGTACTTGGGATAGAGAAGAATGTTGAGTGTCATGTATCAGGAGTTTTGAATGAACAGTTAGGCATGCCTTCGAGATTAGTAGTTCCTCCCTGTGACCATGTTGAAATAACTTTGGGAACTTAACAAACTACTAATGCTCTTACCTTAATTTTGCTGCACCTCGGAAATCCTAATAGCTAGCTCTCATCCCCAGATATTCTAATTTAATTTGTATGTGGTGTAACCTGGGCAATGGGACTTTAAAATCCCCCCAGCTAATTCCAAGGTGCAGGAATTGCACAGGGACAGAGGTTCTTACAGGAAACTGACTGGGAGTTATGAGTGGGACCATGACCCTGCATTAAAAAGTCGGAGTAAGTGATAAATGAAAAAATAAGCAGTCTTTGAGAGAAGTGGCTTTTATTTAAAGCAAACAGTGAAGTTTTTGAGGATGTAGGTGTGTGTTTTTTGTTTGTTTGTTTGTTTAACCATGGAACAGCGTAAACCTAGAGGAAAGCTTTGGGTGGGAGGGAAGCAGTGGGAAGTTGGATAGTGGAGGAAAAAGCAAGAACAGTACAGTGGTTAGTGTACCAGAGAGTACTGATAACTGAATACATTTATCTTGGTAGTGACCAAACATAACAGGGCATAGTGCGTTCAGAATTGATGTGGAAAATATATTCATTCCATAGTGGATGACAGTTGCTAATTGGGTAAATGGTTCTCAGGAGTCAGTTTTGACCTTGATGGGTTGAACATCATAGGAAACGCTAGCCTTGTACCCTTCTCTTTGTTATGGGGTAATGGGGTTTGGACTGATTGAGCAAGATCTGTGGAGAGACCCAGAGTTCTGGGCTGTTGTTCCACAGGTTCCCTGGGGAGCAGTTAGAGGCCTGGTTTGTTTGTTCTGACACTGGCAGGTGGCAGCTTTGGAGTGTCAAGGCTTGGTCCATTCTGCATAGCATAGTTCTGCACACTTACTCTGCTGCTTATGTGTGTTTGGCACTCTGCTGTACCTAACACCAGCAAAGCCTTTACTCTTTCTTTTACTCTTGATGCTTTTCAGAATGATTGTAATTGTCCAGTTTCAGATTTGTGTACAGCTCTTGATGGGTTTTATTTTTTCCCAGTGTGCAAGAATTGGAGTAGACTTAGAAATTGGCAAACTTCCCTTATTTATACGTTTGAATTTTAAGTATAGAGAGTCGAAGTTCAAGTGAGTTTCACAAAGAAACCACTCAGCTTTGATTAGCTAAGGTATAATGGACCTAGAAATTTATAATTGTTAAACTGATTCAAATTTGTTGCGAGAATAAATGGGTTAATTGCAGCTCATTTTATTAATTTGACATGTAACTTGATTTTCTTGCACTGTTAAACTTGGAAAATGTGATCATCAGACCTCCCTGTCACAGAGTGCAGCAAATTCTTCTTTTAAAATTAAAGCTTTTCAAAGTATAATACTTGCAGTCTGAAAGAGCTACCCTAGTTATGCATATGTACTATGAAATTAGTTTTGAATGAAGAGTTGATTCAAAACATTTAAAAATTTTTTCAGTATATTTTTGGTCAAAATAAGGTAAGTAGTTATGTAGTAAATTTAATAACAGCTTGATGTAGAGATAAGAAAATTGTATGCTAAGTGGAAAACAAGACTTTTTGCGTAATTATAGTGTATCATGTTAACTAGTAATTAAAATCCATGTGCTTTTACTAAGCAAAATATATGTCATGATTAAAGCTTTTATGCTTTGTTTAATTAGATGATTTTGCATACAGTGATCTTCATATGTGCTTAAATTATGAAACTAAAAGTAATTTTTTGAGGCTATGACACCAAGTAGATGAAGCCTATGATAGGTCATGGGGATTTAGGGTACATCAAAAGGATGCTTGTAACAGCTGGGTTATTACATGCATTTTTATATCTTTTGTATTCATTGTTTTCAAATGTACTTATCAAGGTGAAAATTGAGGCACAGTTATGCTAAATAGTGCTCCTTCTCCTTTTCTTTTTGGATTGCGTTCATTGGCTTTCCTGATATTAAGCTGGATATGAATGGTATCCATTTTTCTAAAAGTCAGTTGATATTTATTTAAAAACTACACAGCAAGTCAGTTGTCTTAGTCATCTGTGGTTTTATCTCACAGTTTAGTGTTTTTATTTTTATTTTTTTGTAAATATTTTATTTATTTATTTGACACAGAGAGACACAGCGAGAGAGGGAACACAAGCAGGGGGAGTGGGAAAGGGAGAAGCAGGCTTCCTACTGAGCAGGGAGCCTGACGTGGGGCTTGATCCCAGGACGCTGGGATCATGACCTGAGCGGAAGCCAGGTGCTTAACGACTGAGCCACCCAGGCGCCCCTCTCACAGCTGAGTTTTAACAATACAGATTCAGATGATTCATAGGAATGTTAAGATTTTTCTTTGGCTGTGATAGCTGACATCTTTTGGCTTGAAATTTCTAGGCCAAAATGATTTCTACTCTACTGTTTGGTGGGAAATTCTGGTAACTCAGGTCAATATTTGTTATGTTGGAGTATATCCAGAGCTGCTTCCTGAGGAAACCTTTGGGTTTGCTTATTTGTCTGCTGTTTTCTCCACCTTATAAAAGTAGGGTTGAGAACACTAGTCTCTTTTTTATGGTTTATTTGATTTATAGGTGTATGTGGATTAACTCTAAATCAGAAAGCTAGACAACCAACACAAAGCGATCTCAGGCTGTATGGTCCCAAAGCCCAAAAGAATTGATACTCTTTAATTTAGAGTTAAATTTGGAGTTAATTTAGTCTAACCTCTCTTATAGATTGTCTTTCATTTATTTTTTATTTGTTTATAATTGTAGTTAGATTCTCTAATTTCTGCCCTTGGATATAGTTTGATTGCTAGAAAACTATAATCTTAGAACACATTAGTTTTACTCTTTGCAGAATTGCCTTCATTGAATTGACTTTTAATGTTTATGTCCACTTCTATTTAAAGTCATTATGAGAAGCAATTTTGTTAAACTTTCTAATGACTTTCCTGCACAACTGTTGTTGAGAACATTAACCAGTACTTCATGCTTTGTTTTTCAGGTAAATTCCTATATGATACAATTCTTTAAAAATTCAGAGCTGCAGATATAGAGCACCAGTTAAATGAGAGGAACCTTGGATATCATCTGTTTCCAACCTGTTTACAGATGAAGAAATTGAGGCTCAGAGAGGTCAGCTATAAGTAGCTGGCCTAGAACCCGGGTCTAGAAATTGTGTCTTCTAACAACTGACCCAGTTTTTTTTTTTTTTAATTTTTAAAAAATTGAGGTGAACTTGAAATTGACATAACAGAGTTAACCATTTTAAAGTGAACAGTTCATTGGCATTTAGTACAGTCACAGTCTTGTGCAACCACCACCCTGTCTAGCTCCAAAACATTTTCATCACCCCAAAAAGAAGACTGTATTCATTATAGTTGCTCCCCATTTACTCCCTATTCCCTCACTTCCCAGAGGTTGGCATCTGTCATTCTGCATTCTGTCTCTATGGATTTATCTATTCTGGATATTTCATATAAATGGAATCATACAATATTTGACCTTGTGTGTCTGGCTTCTTTCATTTAGCACAATGTATCCATGTTGTAGCATGTATCAGTACCTCATTCTTTTTTTTATTTTATTTTATTTATTTATTTGAGAGAGAGAGATACAGTGAGAGAGGGAACACAAGCGGGGGGAGTGGGAGAGGAAGAAGCAGGCTTCCCCTGAGCAGGGAGCCCGATGTGGGGCTCGATCCTGGGACCCCGGGATCATGACCTGAGCTGAAGGCAGACGCTTAACGACTGAGCCACCCAGGCGCCCCTACATCATTCCTTTTTTATGGCCGAATAATACTCTTTTGTATGTAGATACCATAATTTGTTTATCCATTCATTTGTTGATGGACATTTGGGCCACTTCCATCTTTTAGCTATTATGAATAGTGGTGCTGTGAACATATATGTGCATGTATTTGAGTTTTCAGTCCTTTGGGGTATATACCTAGAAGTGAAATTTCTGATCATATGGTAACTGTTTCATGTCAGGCCTTATCATTTTACATATCCCCCAGTTTTGTTTATTTGTTGTTTGCTTCCCCTCTATTCCACTATGGTAAGATCATGGTGGCTTGAAAAGAAAATGAGCCAAAGAAGAGTTTTGTTTTGTTTTTTTTTAAAGGTATGAGCTCTCACTTGATAGGGCTTAAGCAGATTTTCAACCATGTTTTTTTTTTTCCCAGTTTATTGGTTTATTGAATTTTATTTTGGTTTGTTCTTTTCGTTCAAACTGAGTTGAAATTGTACTTCTTCTTTTCCCTTACAATATTTATGTTCTTAGAACCTTTGAGAATGATTTTAGAAGTCTAAGTAAATGTCAGTTTATTTACTATCATTTATTTATCAAAATAACATGGAAATAATCAGAAAGAAGAAATAACATGGGTTATTTTGGGTACTTTGGGTACTTTCAAGAAGTTATTTGTAGGATTTAATGGCCTGAAGTACAGGTCAAATTTCTGTGTCTTCCACTTGTGTTTTGGGGATCAATTGGCAAGGCTTGGCAGTTTGTTTTTTTATCTCAAAAATTTTGGGACCATCCCATCACTTTAATGTCTTTATTAAAACAGTGCTTTGTATTACACTTGGTAGATGGATTTTTTAGAAGATTTTAAGTAAATGCTTAAGATGGGTTAAATAGTCCTCAAATCTCTTAAGTTTTTGAGGTAAGGCTGATTTTGATTTAGTTGGACTAAATAATGACCCTCTGTCATTATTGAAGTCTGCCAGTTTTTTTTCAGTATTTCATTTTTTATTTCATTTTAATTGTCATAAAATGGCCTTTACTAAATTATCTCTTTTCCAAGAAAGAAAAAAAAAAGTTAAGCTAATGTCAACTCTAGAAGAAGACTTAATTGAGTTTTCCTGTTAACAGAGAAAATTTCTTACTCCAAATAAGAGTATAAACCTATATTTATAGTCCTTGAGGAAAGAATCTGAAGGTCATTATTATTATTATTATTTTTGCTTTAGTTTTAGAAGCTAGAGATCTAACACGTACACAGAATGCATTTATTTAGCTTTATGAAAAGTATTAGGTATGTTAGGCTTTTTTTTTTTTTTTTTTAACATGCAAAGCATGGAATTACTTTAGATGACAAGAATTTTATTATAAAGATACATGATGGAATCAGTAAAATAAGAGCTTTATTAGATATTCATGCTTCACAATAGAACAGACATGGCTGCCCTGCCTGGTTAGCTACCTGGTTACCTTGTGACCGACCCTCTTTAGAATTAGACGTTTGTTAATCCCTGTGCTAGTGCTTTGCTATTACAGTTGACTTTCTGTTACTGTGTTACTGTTGCTTTTATCCCTCTTAGCACCAACTGACAGTCTTAAGAGAAGATCTTATTGGTTGGATGAGAGTCACCATTTTCTCTAGGCTGTCTGTGTTATTTGATAGGGCTTTACTGCCAGGCCATGTTACAGAACATTAAATCAGCTATAGAAATCCACCGTTATAGCTGTCTGTGGTCCTACATGCTGGGGGTCATTTATGTGATTCAGAGCGTGGTGCTGTATTCTTAAGGAATCCCTCAGAAGATCATTTAAGGTATGGTAGGCAGTCATTTTTGAGCAAAGTCCAAGAAGGAAGGCAGTGTATCAGGTGAGTACCTTGCTTGTCTAGAAAGGAAGTTTCATAATTTGACATAGTTACTACATTTGCTTTGGGTGCTGCTTTATGGATTTCTGGGGTCTTAGGAGAAAGCCGTTTTATACTCCCAAGTTTACATCTTTCATGTAGTTAGAAAAATTCACAAGAGACTTCCAAAGGGTTGCTTTAAGAGTATATATATCTTTGAATTTGTTATGTGTACACATGTACACACCCCTCACATGATCATTGCAAGTTAATTTTTAAGCCATTTAAGTATAGGAGGTCTATAATCCAAATCTGTCTCTTCAAAGTGAGTAAACAAAAGTTGAGAGCATTTTGATTGCTCAGATTTGCATGATGTCTTAGAGCAGAGCTATGATTAGAAGCCAGAATTCCTAACTACTTCTGTGTTAAAGTGACTTAGAAAAAACAAAAACGGCTCTGTGTTCCTGGCATTTATCTAATCTTATTTAGGACTTTCCAGTTGGGAATCTTGATTGTAAGGAACAGAAATATACCTCCATTACCTCATATAAAAAGGAGAATTCAGGGAAGTAAAATGGAATGCAGCTGGTCCTATGGGAACTAAAAAGCTAAGCTCTCAACTCTCTGTTTCCCTCTCTTCCTCTCCCTCCCTCTCTCCTTCTTTCCACCCCCCTTTCTTTCTCACTCCCTCCCACTTTCTTTTTCTCTCTTACAGGTAACTACAAAGTCTCTCATCTCAGCTTTTCAGAATGTATTTGCTTCATTTTCAGTTTTTCTCTCAGTTGGCTTCCTTGCTTACTTATTGGCCTATATGTCCCTTAAAATGGCCACCCCAGCCCCAAAATGTACGTATTCTTTTTCAGATTCATTGCCCATCATTGGCTGGCTACAATTTGTACATTTTCAAGTTACTGAGAGAGAGAGCCTAGCTCAGATCATTGATGGAGCCAGGTCTCACAAGGTATACATTGTCTGTAAAACAGTAAGTTGGCTTCCTTTGTGTTAGGTGTGCACATACCTGGTCTAGACCAGGGTGAATTTGCGGGGGGGGGGGGGGGGAGGTAGATAGGATAGTATGATTCTTGGGGCTTGTGGATAACAGGATGGGATAGGCAGATAAAACCTGCCTTTTACAGATGTAACAATTACTGGTTTTGTATTTCAAACAAAAACTGGTTTGTTTTATAAACTCCTAAATAGATCTTACATTTGGATGACAAAGACTGAACAGATCTTAGCATGGGACATCATATCCTATACATTTGTGCATTGCTAAGTTCATTAATTGTAAATGAATCTCTGAAGTCATAACTCTCAAGTTATCAGTTCTAGATACATGCTTCTAGGGGATATTTCTTTTTAGCTCTCCGCCCCTTTTTTTGTCAGATTGTTTATTGTATAACAAAAGGGGTCTCCTCCTGAATTCATTCATGTATTCATGCATATCACAGACGCTTTGAATTGTATTACATTCCAGGAATCTTGCTAGCTGTGGGGAGATGAAGTTGAACATGGTACATTCCCTGTCCTAAAAGAAACTTTAAATTTTGGAAACAGCTGTCCCTCTTGCAATTAATTAGAGGTTCAGCTCTCTTTGTACCTTTGAGTCACATCTATTTCACCTGTACTCTTTTTCCTAGATATTTCCCTGGAGCCCAACATGCCTACAAATCTCTTCCCGTTCATTCCTAAACCTACTGCAGTGGGGTTCTATATTACTAATGTATTGATCCTGCTCTCAGTAAAATCATCAGTTACCTTCTAGTTGTCAAGTTGTCAAGTCCCCTGGATATTTACTAGTTTATATGTTACTGAACTATTCTCTAGCTTTTGGATACTGCTCATTACTTCTTTCTTGGGGAGATACTGTTCTCATAGCTTCTGGGACTCCACCCATTCCTGATTCTTTTTATACCTTTCTAAGCATGCCTTCTCAGTCGTCATTATGGGCTTTGTTTTTCTTTTTCTGCCTTAAAATATTTCAGTATTTCATTCTTGACTTGCTGATCTTGATCTGCTTCATTCCAGTTTGTAAGATTACTGTTTGTAACTTCAAATTCTATATCTCTAGCCAGAGTATTCCCTTGAAAATAACTTATATTACTATATCCAGTTGCTTGCTGGCTACCTTCACTTGAGATCTTGTATATTACCCTTGACATGTCCCTTAGTGAACTTGACTCCTTCATCCACAAAACAAAACAATAAACACACTGTTCCCCAACCCTGTTCTCACGTATGTTGTTTGGGGTGACTATCTGTTCAGTCAGTTATTACTCAAGGTTAAAAAGCTATGATGATGGCTTTTTCTCATGCTCCATGCAGTTAATCACAACATCTATTGGTTGAGTCATATAGATACTTCTCCAGTTTATAGACTTTTGTGCATGCCTACTACCTTTGCCATATTTCTGGCTTTTAGGTAATATGACGTAATTGCCCTTCTTAGGTTTTTCTGCCTCCAGGTTTGCCTGTTTCAATTTGTGCAGGTAGTTGATAGAATGATTTAAACTTGTATATCCCATATGCTTCTCACAATCTACTTTTTAAAAACAACCTTCATTGGCTTCCCCATGGAAGTGTTTCTTGCTTCAGTGCCTACTCCTGTTGTCTTCTCTTTAGCAGTTTCCCTGTTCTTTATCTGGCTATGTTCTTTTACCCTCTGAGACTGGTCTTAGGTATCACCTTTTCTGGATACTTCCTCTGATTTGCTGTCCTTTCTTCCCTTCGTGCTGGGTCAGATCACATGCTCCTTCTTAGTGCCTTGTAATAGCTGATGCATGCTATTGTTTTATATTTATATATATATGTGATTCTCTTCCACAAGACTGTGAGCTTCTTGAGGCCAAGAACAATGCTTATCTTTTAAATCACAGAGCCTGGCTACGGTGGGCATATGATAGACCTCAGTAAGTGTTTTTTGTTTTGTTTTTTTTAAGATTTTATTTATTTGAGAGAGAGTGAGCAAGAGAGAGGGAGAGAGCACGAATGGGAGTAAGGGGCAGAGGGAAGGGGAGAAGCAGACTCTCTCACTGAGCAGGAAGCCTGACACAGGACCCTGGGATCATGACCTGAGCCCAAGGCAGATGCTTAACCGACTGAGCCACCCAGGTGCCCTCTCAGTAAATGTTTGATCAATGAATGAAGGAAGCTTCCAGTCTAGAAAAGGCAGATATATATAAATAACTGTAGAATTTTAAATAGTGCTATGGAGGCAGAGAATGCAAGGACTGAACGTTCTATCTGCTGAGAGAGATGTGCTTATGAGGGAGGATTTATTTGATGGAATATGTAAGTTTGAGCTAGTTCTTGAAGGGAACTTGATAGAGATTCTTGCTAAACAGGAAAGGTAATCCATACTAGAGGATAGACACAGGAGAACAAGTTGTGCTCATGGAATAACTAGGTATTTCAGAATCTTTTCTAAAGGTCATTTTAGCAGTAAGGAGGATAGAATAGAGGGGAGGCAGGAATTGTAGTCTTGCAGGCTATAATAAAGGTCTTGTCTAAGGCTTTAGTGGTGAAGAGGGGAGGGCCCCAAGATTTTTTATATTTAGGATATAAAGTATAATTAGTTGGATGTGACAATTCCAAGAGGGGACAGTCCAAGATAACTTTGAGATTTATCTTTTCAGTAATTGGATAGGCACTGATGCTCCTTTTAAGGAAGGGAATATAGGAGATATTTAGGGTATGTAATGAGTTTATTTTTGGACATGATGAATTTGAGGTACCCATGAGAAATTTAGGCAGAAGTGTTACGTATGCAGTTCAGTGTAAGTTTTAGACACTCGAGGCATATTTGGGCTGGAGGCATAGTTTTGAAAGTCAGAGTACATATGAGGCAGTGAAAAGTAGTAGATTAGAAAACAAGATTATTCAGGGATTACATATGTAGAAGACTCTACGAAAGTGAAAACAGTATCTTGGGAATTGCAGGCTTTTTTTTTTTTTTCTTTAAAGATGATCAAGGGCATACTTGCAAAGCAGTATTAATTTTACTTGATCTCTTTTATTTCCTTTTATTCTTAACCACTTTAACAGATTTCAGAGATTTCCTCCTTGCAGTCCCTATTTATGATTTCCTTGTTTTCTTCCTTCCCTTTTTCATCCATTGGATTCTTCTTCAGGCTATTAGTTTATTCTTCTTTAAGTGTTTGTTGTCAGACTAGAGAAAAGGAAAGGCCTAACTCAGGTATGTGAATAGATTCCTTCATGAAGTAGGCGTATGTATTTATACCTTTGCTTCAACTAAGTAATAGGCTATCTGCCATTTTTAAAACATAATACTCTTGGTTTATCTTTTGTTTTCCCACTTTTGATAATGACATAGTTGTAGACCAGTATTTTGCATCTTTAAAACAGCTGTGAAGTTATGATGATAAATTATATCTTGGACTTAGAATCAGATGGACCTTTCTGCAATTGTTGGTACTGTGGCAACACTGAACTCCTGTTCTTGGCTCATTTTCATGGGGCTTGTTGCCACTCACTTTTATCTCATTGTTGCCTTGCAGGGATATAATTCTACTGATTCCAGATTTTTCATTTTTTAAAAAAGATTTTACTTATTTATTTATTTGACGCAGAGAGAGAGAGAGAGCAAGCGAGCACAAGCAGGGGGAGCAGCAGAGGGAGAGGGAGAAGCAGGCTCCCCGCTGAGCAGGGAGCCTGACTCTGGGCTGGATCCCAGGACCCTGGGATCATGACCTGAGACAAAGGCAGATGCTTAACCAACTGAGCCACCCAGTTGCCCCCAAATTTTTCATTTTTTAAGAAAAGCCGGAAATCCTGATTTGTATGTGGTGTTTTAAATGTTTATTCAGAATTTTTTTAAAAAAAATACTATGTTGGCCAAATAAAACACACCAGGTTTTGATCCCTTTCTCAAAACTTAAATTCTTTGTAAAGAAGATCAACCAGCATCACCTACTAAGATATTTGAGATATGTTTTGTTCTCTTGCCTACGAGGGTAAGAAAGGAAACTTGACTGGAAGCCACGGAAGACTATAGTGGCAAAAGAGACAGGCTCAATCCCTTGGTTTGGAAGATTGAATAATAATTGGGTCTTGAAGTCAAATGGGCGGAGATTTATCCAATCTGCAGTAAGTATCCTGACAGTGAATTCTTGTTACCTTCAGCTCCTTATTTGCTGAGGTCTTGATTCTGAGCACCATGGTCAGTTAAGGAAGATATTTTTCTTATTATTTTATCCTGCATATTTAAGTACAGAATTAAAACACCCTCCCTCTCCTCTCTCTCACTGTCTCTTTGTTTCTGTCCCTGTCTCTTTCTCTCTCACCGTCCCCTACTGTACTCTGTTGTTTTGCCCCAAGAATGCAACCCACATAAATAATGTTTCTGTCAGATTCAAGTTCAGAACACCTGATTTACTAAACTAACTCAGAGTGTAATTTGTTAGGGCTTACTGTATTATCTTGATTTATTTATTTTTGTTGAGTCAAAGTAAAGAATTTTTTTATAGGAAGTCTCCTACTCATTCCATGAGAAAATCAGGGAGATTTGTTGGAACTGACCTTTGGCTTTTCTGTTTGTTCTTCGTGGGAGGGAGGAGTAAGGATTCTTACAAGTGGAAGTTTCATAGTTTTGATTGTGCATGTTTTAGCAACAGCTTTCCCTTGTAAATAAATTGCATTTGTTTAAAAATTAGATCTTACAATTAAAAATTATATTTAAAAAAAGTGCCACAAAATGTTAGAATTTGATGATTAATTCTTGATTTCATTGGCCTTTTTTTTTTTTTAAGATTTTATTATTTGACAGAGAGAGAGAGAGCACAAGTAGGCAGAGAGGCAGGCAGAGGGAGAGGGAGAAACAGGCTCTCTGCTGAGCAGGGAGCCTGATGCAGGGCTCGATCCCAGGACCCCGGGATCATAATCTGAGCCAAAGGCAGCCAGTTAACCAACTGAGCCACCCGGGTGCCCCTTCATTGGCTTTTGATAGGTATGTGATATCAGATTAGATTATGAGAGGTATTTATATACTAGGTGCTCCTGAATAAAGGAAGTGTGATTTTCTTTGGGTGGAGAGGGGAGTCTAAGTGGAATTAGTTGAAGTATGTGCTAATGTATTATATCAACTAAAATTTTGATCATCTAATAATTTCCCATAACTATGTGATACATACTTTATATATGTTTGTAGTTTCTCTTAGCGTTTTCTGTATCAGAGTGGTGGATCCCTAGTTTCCCCTACTAAGGTGAGAGATTATGAAATCCATGAAATGAATCTAAACAGTTAATTTTAATATCATAAAAAATTATTTTTTTTTACATTTTATTAAAAGGTGAATGAATTTTGAGCTGTTTGACTTTTAGCATTTGTTCTTTTGGGCATTGATAAGGTTGACAGTTTATTATAATTCATGACTGGTGCCAATTTGTTATCATTTTCTTCCTTTGTAAAATCTTTTTGTACTTGTGATTATTTATATGTAGTTTTTTTTAAAGACTTTTTGGGGAACAGTTTTCAATTTACAACAAAATTTAGAGGAAGGTACAAAGATTTCCCATTTACCCTCTCCTCCCATATATGCATAGTCTCCCTTCTCTATCACTCACAAGAATGGTAGATTTTTGTTGTCGAGGCTGAATTTATATTGATGCATGATAATCCCCCAAAGTCCGCAGTGTACCTTGTGGTGGTGTATATTTGGTGGGTTTGAGCAGAAGTATAATAACCTATATCCATCATAATACCACGCTGGCTATTTTCAGTCTCTTAAAAATTCTCTGTACTCTAACCTATTCATCTCCCTATCTTGTCCCTTCCCACTCCCCACCAGCCACTGATCTTTCTATTGTCTCCATAGTTTTGCTTGTTCTAGAATGTTTTATAGTTGGTATCATACCTTCCTCTCTCACCCCCCTTCTCTTACTCTGTAGTGGTGGTGTAGCTAAAAAGGTATCACTCTACTCAAGGTCATGTAGTTTTTCTCCTGTGTTATCTTATGGAGTATTATAGTTTTGTCGTTTACTTTCAGGTCTGTGATTTTGAGTTAATTTTTATGACAATTCTAAGATCTGTTGTCTTAGATTCACTTTTTTTTTTTTTTTTTGCATGTGGATGTTTGTTTTTTTCTAGCACCATTTGTTGAAAGGAATGTCTTTGATTACATGTAGCTTTTTGGAAATTCTTAAATAGTGCATTTATCCCTCACAGCTTACTTTGTTGCCATTTATAAATGGAATCTTTAAATATATTTAGACATAAAAATGCAAATAGCCTTGAGCATTGGGCTTAAGTTCAGTAAGCAAATGATATTCTCTGTCCTACTTTTCAATCAAAGAGTACTTTCTCTGTGGCACACTCTTCAATAGTCTTAGCATTTGTGAATCTTTGTTCACTTGGAGTTTTTACTTTTGGAAATTACCAGAACTTTAGTACATAAAGTTTATAATCAGTTTTGTGTAGTACCATTTTGATGGAAAAAAGTGGGTAACTGTAAAGAAAAGAGATTGATTTTCTTAACTGCAAAATTGCCTATGGAAGACAATTTCAAAGGAGTTTGAATACTTTATAAGCTCTGGAGGCTTATAAGAAGATTTACAAAATGTAAATCTTTTTATAGTAACACATCACATTTTTATGTTATCATTACATGTGTATTTATTTAGTTTGTGAGCATATTGAGGGCAGAAACTGATTCATCTTTGTGTAATTAAGACCCAGTACATAGCTACGTGATTGTTACAGAATCATGTGAAACCCCCCAAAATAATTATTTTGAAGGACAGTAGTTCTTATATAAAATGTGTACATAACCACAAAGTAGGATACTGAAACTCATTACTTACTTAGCCTGTCTCTTTCTTGCCCTTTTTTTTTTTTTTTTTTTTTTTTTAAAGATTTTTATTTGACAGAGAGAGACACAGCGAGAGAGGGAACACAAGCAGGGGGAATGGGAGAGGGAGAAGCAGACTTCCTTCTGAGCAGGGAGCCCGATGCGGGGCTCGATCCCAGGACCCTGGGATCATGACCTGAGCCGAAGGCAGCCGCTTACCGACTGAGCCACCCAGGCGCCCCGCCCTTTTTTTTTTTTTTTAAAGATTTTATTTATTTGTCAGAGTGAGAGTGAGAGTGCATGAGCACAAGCAGGGGGAGTGGGAGAGGGAGAAGCAGGCTCCCCACTGAGCAAGGAGCCCGATGCAGGACTCGATCCCATGACCCTGGGATCATGACCTGAGTCGAAGGCAGATGCTTAACAGACTGAGCACCCAGGCGTCCCTAGTGATTGCTTTTTAAATTCTTTTGTATGTAAAATATTTATACCATCACAAAATCAGATCTACACAACAAGGTGTTTTCAGATGTCTAGTTCTTATCCCTTCTCCTACCCCATTTTCTTCATTCCTCATAGATCAGTTAAAAAAGTTTCTCTACATCCTCACATTAAAAAAAATAAGCAAATGTGTGTATATTTATAATTCTGTCCCTTACTTAGCTGAATGATACCTATACATACTTTATTAGTATGTAGTTGAATTTTAAAAATAACCAGGGTAAATATGCTGATAAAAAAATACAATTTGCAAAATACACAGGATTGGTATTTTCTGTTCTGATATCTTGTTGGATTCTAGTAGCATGTAATTAGAAATTTAACTGTCTTATTCTTTGGTGGCTTTAAAACTTTTGCTTTAATCAGTTATTTTTAAGGGAATACTTTTCCTTTTTGTATGTCAAATATATGTATATATATATATACACACACACAAACACATTTATACACACGTCATATGTATGTACACATATATATGTCAGTCTCATTCATAAACAAATTAAAGATAGACTTCCATTTGCCAAATGGGAACATTAGGAAAAGAATCTGTTTTCTTTCTTTTTGATGGAGATTGGAGGCTTATTTATTATTTAGATATCTTTACTTTAATTTATTGAGTTATTTATTACATTATATAGGCTCCAAAACAATATGTATACCTAGAAATATGTTGTCTCTGAAAAGCTCTTTTGGTTAATTTAATTCAGCCTTGTGTATCTACTAGATCTTTTAACAGAAATTCAGGAAAGCTTGATAAAGCAGTTTTTCAATTTGAGGCTTTGAGTATTTATTGGAAGCCTGTTAAGACTATTCTTTGCTATACTGTCCCATCCACATTTTAGATACTTTTATGATTTTTCCTGTGTAAGAGAAAGTGCTGAATAAATACCATCTTTTGTTTTTTTATCAATACTGTAGTTATTTCAAGACCCCAATTCAGTGATTCCCAGTGTATGGGCTGTGGGAATGAGAAGGTGGTCTGCAGCCTAGCTTAGTTGGTATCCTGAATAAATAAATACATATTATGAACGTTCCTGCTATTGTTTTCAAACTGTGTATAGGTATTTTGTAATTGATAGTATCTAGTTTAAAAAACACTAATTTATTGTAGCTTATATTTGTCATTAGATGCTAGGAGTCCTAATTGTGTGTAACTGTATGGTAGTCTATGACCTTTTATAACTACTGCTCTAATAAAAAGTGAAGGGTTTGTTCAGGTTGTCAACTATATATATGTACATAATTCATTCTTCAAAATGTATAACAGTTGAACAATATACTCCTGTTGTAAGGGAGAGAGTTCTATTATCAAAGAACTAAAAATACATACCCCCAGTTGGAAGAGGTAGGAGAAACTCTCCTGGTATCTAGTAGGTGTTATTTTTGCCAGCTGGGCAGTTAGCCATCTTGGAGACCAGGGTCATTGATTGAGGTATCTATCCTTTCCACAGGCCCTCTATCTTTCCTGGCTCAACAACTGAATTGAAAACACCCTATCACAGTAGTCTTTAATCATCCTCCCAAGAATATGCTAGGCATCTTAAATAGGAGTGAGTAGAAGAGGATCTTTATTCTCTTGTCCCTTTATTCCCTTGTATGAAAAGAGGGGTTTGGGACCAGTTGCCCCAGCAAATGTATTGATGATCCCTGTGTGGCTGCTATTCTGTGGTTTCCTCCCCATAAAGGAAGTAATGATGTGGGTTACTGTCAGCATATATTGAGACAGCCAAAAGAACACTTTTTTGTTCATCAGTTCCATGGAAGAACAAGGTCCAGATTTTTGGGTGACTTTTTTTTTTTTTTGCGGGTAGGAATTTGGTATGGGTTGTACTGGAAGGAATGTATAGCTCTGCCTAAAGCCATAAGGTAGGTGGTGGAGGAACACTTCAATTTAGGGTCCTTTTTGTTTTCACTTTTCCTAGACCTTTTCCTTGTCTTGCCATTTCCCCTTTCCCCTGTCTTCTCCTTTTCTCCCCTCCCTTCTCTTTCCATTCCCTCCATTTCATTTCTCTAGTTAGTAAATTAAATATTTCCATTTTTAGTGAGCAGCTTCTTTGTACCAGGCTTTGGTTAAATTATTATATAATGTTGAATGAGACAGGTTCCGTGTCAGGAGTATATGCCATCGAAATTACTTGGAGAACAACTTCCAACTTATTGTAAGTGGAATAAGGTGGGAGGAAAACAATTTATAGTTGTAATAAGGCCAGTCTTCTTTTGGGTACTTACTTTTGTTGTTAAACTCCTATGATTTCTATGACCCAAGTTGGCACTGAAGTATCAATTTTAAGATCCTCAGCGCTGTCTGGCTGCCCTGTGCCACATAATGTGTTCACATACACCAGCTCATTATAACTCTGGGTGTGGTTGACCCATTCTACTGACATCTCAGAGTCCAATGTTCATTTCGTGGGAGCTCTGACAATGTGTTTTTTTTATGTGATCTAAAATAGCTGTTTCCACTTAGCTCCATTCTCCACCTGCAGCCAGGAGACTCTAGGTCTGGCTTTGTATCGAAATAGCTGTGTCATACTAGCACAGTTACTTAACCAATCTGCTATAGTTAGACTTGACTTGAGAGCCTGCTTAATAGGAATTCTGGATCAATGAGTGATTTTGCAGAAGTTACACAGAATGTTAGTGGCAAACTGGAACCTATAATTTCCTAACTTTTTATTTTTAGTACCATATTATGCTGCCTTCCCTATCATAAAAGTGTGTGGTGAGGATCAAGTAAGATAAATGTCAGTAGGACTTGATAGGCATAAAATATTACAAGGTAAATTATTTCTACTTGCTTTTGTCAGGAGGTATATATGATCCTTTGTATTGTCATTTCTTGGTTCTTAAGCATCTTGGCAGCAGGGGTCATTTTTTATTTCTGCATGTCCCTATGCTCAAGGCCAAACTGATACATACAGGTGTCAGGACACGCTAATGAATTGACACCCTTTGAAACTGAAATTATTTCCATTATTTATGTAGAGTATACATGGTTAAATTGATTGTCTAATAATAAAAATTATATACTTCATATTCAGACCAGGGATTTATTACATTCATTACAAGTCATTTTCTGACTGATTTCTTGGGAGGCATATTAAAAAACTGAATAATATTTGGATAAAAGAAAGCACTCAATGATTTTAGCATTTTTTTTCTTAATGTAATTTAACTTCAAGCAGTTGTCAGTGACAAATTTTAAGGTTTAATAAGAAGTTGGGATTTGCCTAGGATCAAATCTCACTCTTAAACTTATTAGCTTGCATGACCTTAGGGAGTTTTTTTTAAGCTTCTCTGTGCCTTAGTTTCTTTGTTACTAGACTAAGAATAATAATGAACACTAGACATTGGACTCATTTATTTACTCCCCACAACAGACAAATGACATAGTTGAGGAAATTAAGGTGTGTAGTGGTTATCTAACTAATAAATAGTAAAGGTAAGATTTGCACTCAGTCTAACTCCAGAGTCCATATTGTTTGGGCACTATGCTATCCTAACTTATGATTATTTAGTAAGTTGTTCTGAGAAATAAATGAGGTAAAGTATGTAGAATGTCTTGTATAGTTTTGGTTCTCAAAGCTTTTTAGGTTTTGGAGTTTGTGAATAAGGTTTTGTGGACCTAGAGATTAATTTAAGGGGAATTATAAATATATAGTTGTCTTAAGTTCTAAACAGTTCTGATAGCTTGTTGGAAGTGAAAGAACCACAGACATAATGGATTAGCATCTGCATTTTAAGAGTCTGCATTTAAGATTCTTAAAGTTTAAAAAGTACCGGAGTAGATGATGTTCGAAGGTTTCTTCCAGTGCCCAGTTGGTGGGTCAGTGGTTCTAGGGAATCAGATAGCAAGGATATTTTTAGCATTGATTATTGTATTTAGAGAAGAAAATGATAATATATCAAGTATTATTTTAATGTAAATCACTGTAATAGAGATTTATTTCTATTTTTTGGCTTCCACGTTAGGTCAACTTTTGAGGTAATTAATACCTGTTTGAATTTGTAGAAAGTTTCTGATGTGGTCCAAAATGATCCTAAATTGTATCATCTTGTATCATCTTAGGAAATAATTAGAACTCAATTTTTATATGGTATAAAATCAATTGTTTTCTTTAATCTCACCAAATAATAACATAATAATATCAGCCAGTTATATATATGTGTGTATATATATGTGGGAACAGTAAGAATAATATAAAACTTTCTAGTTTTGCACAATTCACTATTCTGGTGTTTCAATGAACAGTTTAAAATTTGAAGTTAACTATTGTAAGAGATTAACTACAAAGCAAATGAACACGTGACTTGCTTGATTGAAAATGTGTAATTTTATTAGTCTATGTAATATAAAAATTTCTCTCAAAATTAAAGAAAGGGTCTTCTTTTTTAGTTTTTTTTTTTAATATAACAGTAATGTCTGTTTTGTTCACGCTAAATCATTAGTACCTGGCACATTGTAGTAGGTATTGACAAATATTTATTGAATGAATAAAAATTTGTGTTTTGATCATTTTGCTGCCATTTTCAAATGAGAGGAGATAAGATTGGGTTTTAGACATTCAAGCATCTCCCCATGTTAACTAACTGCTACATTTAATAATCTTCCCCATATTAACTAATTGTGATTCTTCTTTGAAAATTTTTTTAATTGTGAGAGGTATGATTCAAACAGAAGAAGAAATATTACATTTCTTATGCTCTCTTCCTTTATCTATAGCGGTAGCTGCTTGGTTCATTTTTAAAACCTCTTAATATATCTAAACAGTAAGTTGTTTAGCTTTGAAAAACTGGCTAGCAAGCATAAATCTAACTTTGTAAAGAAAGAATAATATTGCAAATATTAGGTCAGACCTCATTCAAGAAAGTAGTTTGAATAAAATATCTGGGTCATAGTCTGGTTTCAGCTTTCCTGAGAGTTTATGAGAACTCTTTGCAGGGAAGTCAGTGGATAAGGTTTTGAGTGAATCTTGAGAAATAGCATCTGTTTTACATAGTTGGGTATCTGGCAGTACTGTAATGTGGATCCAGGTACTGGGGTGTTCAGCAGAAGTATTGTCAGAGGGATTAGACTGCTCTGTACTTTATTCTAAATCTCCCTGGCTTACTTTCAGCTCTTAGGAGTCAGAGACCACTTGTGTAGGTGAAATAGTATCCCCAGCTGATTCAGGGAGGAAATCATGAGGGCAAAGCAGAAACTTCATCAGCAGGGCTTTCTGTTCTCTGGTTAAAAAGTGGCCAGGAGGGGCGCCTGGGTGGCTCAGGTGGTTAAGCATCTGCCTTCGGCTCAGGTCATGATCCCAGGGTCTTGGGATCAAGCCCCACATCAGGCTCCTGGCTCAGTGGGAAGCCTGCTTCTCCCTCTCCCTCTGCCTCTCCCCCGCTCATGCTTTCTCTCTCTCTCTGTATCTCTGTGTCTCAAATGAGTAAATAGAATCTTTAAAAAAAAAAAAAGTGGCCAGGATGGGGGCGCCTGGGTGGCTCAGTCCGTTGAGCGGCTGCATTCAGCTCAAGTCATGATCCCAGGCTCCTGGGATGGAGCCTCACATTGGGCTTCCTGCTTGGCGGGGAGCCTGCCTCTTCCTCTCCCTTGGCTGCTCCCCCTGCTTGTGCTCTTTCTTTCTCTCTCTCTCAAATAAATAAATAAAATCTTAAAAAAAAAGAAATGGCCGGGATGAGGAAAAAGGATAGTAAAATTACAAATGAGTAAGAATTGCACCAGCCTTATATAAAAGAAGAAATTTAAAAAAACTTCCCCAGAGTGACATAAAAGAGAATATGAACAAATGGAAAAATATTACTTGGGCTAGGAAGACTCATTATTATAAATTCTCCTTAAATAAATTCTAAGATTTCTGTTCATATGTCATCTGGTTGAGAGCTTCTTATATAGTCATATATATATAACTTACATAGCAACCACATGTAGTTACTTTATTTTTCTCCATAGCACTTATCCCCATCTGATATAACTATAAATTTATTTATTATTTTTTTTTTCCCCTTCTGGAATGTAAACTTAACAGAAGTCTGTAAATTTATCAGAGTGTGCTTGTCTTTGTCTCCTTACTAGCATGTAGCCTTGTGAGGGTATGTTTTATTCCTTGTGGTTTCCCCAGCACCTTGTGCTTATAGCACATAGAAAGCAGTCAGTGACTGGCGAATGAGTGAATAAATAAAACTGTCCTTTCTCTCGTAATCCATAGAACTTATTGTCCATTCCATAGTTTTCTGGTCATTAATTTTGTTCACTTTAGCATCTTATAATGCTTTTTATTATTTTCTTTTGGTTCAGTGTCTAATTGTTTCATTCCTGTAAGACATTCTTCTCTGTGCTCCTTGATGGCAGGAATGGGACAAATGCTTCCTTTGTGGACCTCACAGTACAAGGCAAATGGATGTAGGAACTTGTTGAATTGAATACGTTTATTTATTCATAATTACTTAAATTGCTAAAATCCAGTTTGCCTTCAATAAAAGGAGTATTTTAAATATATAATACAGTATAATTCTAAACAAAATAGGGGTTTTTGTTTATTTTTAAGGACTGAGAATTTTTGGAGATGTTTTTTGAGCTTATGGTGTATGTTGGTAATTGAAATTTGGAAGTTGTGCAATCATAATTTTACAAATTTCTGGACACAATTTGAGTAAACAATTTTCGGTGAGATGTGGATTTCTTACTTTGAAATTTTAATTTTTTAAAAATGTCTTGTTATGCTGTAGTTTTGTTGGAACTTAGTTTTAAAATGAAATATTCTAAACAAGTACAACTTTGTAGTCTACCTAACTTGTTATATATAAATGTTTTCATAAATACTTTTTTTTTTTTTTACCATTTCTCATGCCAACATATCATTCAACAATTTGTGTAATGATTGCTTGCTGTGCATTTACATTGTCACTACATTTTTAAAAAATCATTGCTGATGTACTTAAATACCTTTCTGCGTATAGATTTTGTATGTTGTTTCTTGGAGATAAAGCTCTAAGAATGTAAACATTTTCAAAAGTAAATACGTAACAATTACTGAAACAGTAACTGTATATGTTTAAAAGGAGAAATGTAAAACTATGTAAAAGTTTTGTTGGTTCTTTTCTAATTCATATGGACATTTATTTATTAAACATTTTTTTTCTTTGCTTTATTTCAGACCAGTCTATCCATATGGGGATGGGGAAGCCTTGGCATTGTCCTTTCTCTAATAACCTTTGGACCCTTTGTAATATTTTATTTGGCCTTTTATATCCTCTGCTTTGTGGGTGGGTAAGTATTCTCAATGATAATCTTAAAATTCAAATGTCATACACTTGTTAGAAATTGAAACAAATCACCATGAAACCTCAATAAGAAGAAAAAAAATGACCATGAGAAATGGTAGTATGATTTGTGAATGCTATTTTTGCAAATTATTTTTTTACCAAAGTTAAATAAAATAAAATTAAGATATGCAATATAATTAAAGTGGTGGTGATAGTTATTTGTACCAGAAATATGGATAGTCATCTTCAAAAAATTTTTTGATGGTATAAAACTTTTTTGTATAATTTGAAAAGTTTTAAAGATTTTTTATTCCTTTTGGTGTTGTTATTATGTTTTAAGTTGAAAATTTTTTATCTATTACAATATTAACAAGATAAGTAAGTTAAATTGAGATGATTCATCAAGTTTTACATAGTATAGAAGATACTGTTTCATTGATTAGACTTCATACAATAATATTAATTATTTCCCTTAGTGAATGCTGTCATTTTGTTACAGAAAATTCAAACACCTGATTTTGCTATTTTCTCTTCATTGTTTATTTGATTATGCTTTACATTGAGTTGATAAACGTTCGCAAGAGAGGTTTCAGTCATGATTTAGTATAGCTTCCTATGTGGAGCATTTGGTTCAGATGTGAATTGTATCTAAGAAAAGTATAGAAAAGAGAGGTGGTTGCTTGTTACTTAGATACTCAAACCAAGGTAGCTTAACTGAGCGAGTATTTTGTTGTTACTATGTAACTGAGCGAGTATTTTGTTGTTATATATATTTATATATATGCTTGTGTGTATGTATGTATATATAAGATACGTTTATGTAATTATTTGTGGTATGAATACTTTTGAGTTCTTTTTAAAAACTCTTTTGAGGCTCCAAATATTTGGAGGAGTTATTGGAATCTATAGGTTTAGAGAACTTAGATGAATTGAATAGGATATATAAACTGCATCCTGAAAGACTATATGAGACACTCAAGGAGTGGTTTCTGATTGTACTTACCACCTCCCACCTCTTTCACGATAGGGTTTGAAAGTTCTGTGTGGCCTTTTCAGAGGGAGTGCACCCACTGTTTATGAAACAAGTGAGAATCAAATCAAGCAGCTACCTCAAGGACTATCCCTAAAACTGCATTTATTTTAGATTTAACGGTTTCATTATAATTGCTTAGATATGGTACTGGATACTGAAACAATGAGAAATAAGCCATCAGGACCAGATAGATGGAATTTTGAATATCTTTATTGACTAAGGTTGTTGAAGACTGTAGGTCTGCAGCTCCCTGGGCTTCCTAAATTACACTTCTTTGTCACAAATGAAGACCAGAGCAGAATGGTTGCATAGCTGTACGGTTGCGCCTCTTCCCCACAGAGTCATGGCTGCTTTTACTGATTGGAAAGGAGGCTGTTTTGAGGAGATGTTTCTCTGAAAAGGAGAGAGTTCTTCTCTTTCATGAATTGAATAAACCCTTGGCAAAAGTGAAAGAGAATGATTTCAGACTATTTTCCAATATTTCAGAAAGGGAGAAAATTGTAGCTTTCTTTGTCAGTAGGAGCCCTAGGAACCCTTGGAAGTTGGAGGGGTGGAGAATTATTTCTCATACTAAAGTGCTCCATATAAAGTTTTGGAAGAGGGGAAGGGTGAGGAGTCCATGCATTTCAAAGTCTTGGTAACCTTTCTTATTTCCTTTTTGAGTCTGCAGATTTATCAGGGAGTAATCAAAATTGATTTTAGATACTTCTAAAGTTCTGTAAAAATTTTTAGATAAGATGGGATATTAGATGGCATGCTAGGATCACTAAAAACTTTTTAGATAATATTAAGAGTCACATGGTAAGGTCTGAAATTCCAACTTCATGCTATATCATAAATGTTCTGGTCTGATGTTCTGTTCAAGATTGTTAATCTCAGTGAAATTCACTGCCATAGTAAGGGGACTTCCAACTTAAGTACTAGAAAGCCTCCCAGAATTCTCTCAGGGGATTAATTAAGCATTTCTAGATTACTCAGTTATGGTCAATGACTACCATAGTTCCTGAATCAAATCTTTCCTATTTTGGCTATAATTAGAAAGGAATGATTGTTTTTTCTTTGATGTAACTTAGTATAGTTTATAAAGCCTTATGAATTGGAAGAGCAAATACAGGCTTTTAAATATCAATCTCAAGTAAAATAATTACATTTCATATAATCATTTCTTGGTTTTAGTGTGTTTTTTTATTGTCTAAGTTTTTAAGATACTTTTTTTTCCTTCTATAAAATGCAAGTTTGAGAGCAATTAATACATTCCTATGGAAACCACCTTTGTTTAAAATTCTGCAGTTAACCATCTACAGTGTTGATAATGTATATGATTTGCTGATAGTCAAAGCTAACTCCGTATTTTCTATTATAAAGATAACTTTTGGAAGGAAAATCAGAGTTTTTTTGTATTATGTGTTTTTTTGGGGGGATACTATTGACACTGTGTTATGGGTTATTTAATGGAATTCTGTTAGGTTGCATGATGCAGTCATTTGTAGCACCTGTTTTTACTTAAACCTCAAGGCTGAAACAGGTGCTTTGTAAGATTAGACTGTTCCTTAGTTTACTTTCCTACTATTATTCTTTGGACAAAGGTTAGTGTTTTATCAGTCTGTCTCATGATAATTTTAGAAATACATAGTTAATATAAGCATTTAATTATGTCTAAATCTGCTTATCGCTAGGTATAACTGAAATATGGGGCCAACTTGATTCTTAGTAATAATATCAGATGCAAGACAGATTAAATTTATTGTTCCAAGGCTAGCTTTTTTAAAAAGAAACAAAAACAGAATTGATAACATGGGCTGATTTGACTTTGTTTTCTCAACTCATCTTTCAGCTTTTGTGGTCCTTGTACTAAAGAGCAGCAGATAGCCACAAAAAGCAGAGGACTTTGAGAACCTTCCTTTTAGTAGTTGAGGCTGATCCATATTTAATTTTTCATAGTTCCCTTCTTGTCACAACAGCGGTTGAATTGTTGTAAGATTACTATAAGATTATTATAAAGTTAGAATTTGATGTTTTTCTGTTATGGATTTCCTGTCTACTTAGTGGTGCTTAGATTTAACTGGTAAATTTTAAATATAGGAAATATTGATAGCATTTAGTCAATACTTAGAGTAAAACAGTTTTAAGCCAGTTTTTATCTTACCTTAACTCTATAATTGTTTTAAAAAAATAATTAGCCTTTGGAATGTATTTATATGTATTTTTAAATTCCGGTCTGATTATAAACTATATCTTTTTTTTCTTCTTTGGACTTTAATTGCTTATTCTGTTGCCATAATGGCAAGTTACATTACTGTCTCACATTAATTAGTTAAGAGAACTATAGAAATGTGTGATTTTAGCTATAGATTTAGATCTCATTTGTCTTCATCCTTGGTTACCTAGCCTACTTATTTAGCAAGGGCTGATTTTCCAAAAGTTTGAACTTGTTGCCTGGGATTCTTTATGAAACATTTATATGAAAAGTTTGAAAGGCATTCTTGTAGAAGTTCACAGAATGTTTATAGTTGTTTTAAACTTCAGAACATAACAGTCAATTACTTGCCTTGCTGAAGTCAAAAGCTGATTTTTTAGTGAGTGATAAACCATCTATTAAATCTGAAAAATATCTTTGGTTAATAGATGTGTTAAGTTATAAAAGAATTTTGTTTTTGTTTCTATAATTGAATTTTTTCTTCCCCAGGGGTTTTGTGGTTACTCTCCTGTTTGGAAAAACAAACTCAGAGAAGTACCTAGAGCAGTGTGAACACTCATTTCTTCCTCCAACGTCAACTGGGATTCCTAAGGTAAATAGGGTAAAGGAATGTAAAACCTCAAAGTCTTGTTCTATGAAATGATGGTAATGTGATCATCTGTATATGGCTTGGCAGATGTTCCTATAATCCACTGATGCTCAGTATAAACTTATGGGACACTTTCTGATCATGCTTAGAAAATACATTTTAAAAGATTATTTTGAAAACTTTTATAGTGTTAGATGTTAAGAGTGGGAATGCAAATTTTAGGAAAAGATAGAAATTTGGGGCCTCTTCCTACTATCTTAACACAGGATTTCAAAATTTGAAATGAAATGAATTGCATAGAAACTAGAGAAAAGAAAATGGGTATTCTTTTTTAACTGACTTGAAAAATACAGCTTACTATTAGGCTATGCAGTATCTATAATTTTAATAATTTAGGCCCAGTTATATTTATATCATCTTGAATGTTGGCATATTTTCCATTTTTTGATACCATATTCTATAAGTAAAATTGGAATTTGGTACTATAAGTAGGCTTTAGATTTGCATTGTCTTCAGTTCTTGTGGTATTGGGATGGTTTGTTTCATCTTGTATGAAAAGAGACAAAATGATCTGGAGTTAATGCCAGTATCTTACCTTTACAGTTACTAACTTGTCCATTATGTGCTAAGATGTAGGAGATGCAGAGATAGTTATATACAGTATTACTTTATATTACTGAAATAAAAGAATTTCACCCTATCCTTGGAGGTTGCATGTTATAATTTGAAGTGTATGTTTTATATGTATATTTGTACTTTTTTTTGTTTGTTTTTGTTTTTTGTTTGTTTGTATTTTTAACTGAAGAGTGTCCCACTACTTTTCACTTTATTTCCAGGCCACTGGTCTTACTGAACACTACAGAGAAATAGAGAAATTCATTTTCTTTTGTTGCTAAAAATCATGCCTAAATAAAATTAATTAAAAAAATTTTATTTGGCACCTGCTATACTGTTTTGGGCTGGGAGGGGGAAGGGAGAAGAGGAGCACAGTTTAATAAAGACAAGTGATTCACCTGAAACACTAACTTATGGTTTTAAAGTTTCGTTGAAATACAACAATAGTATATCTTACATTTTCAGTTTTCTCACATTCTAAATAATATTTGCCAATTTTACTAAACTTTTGAGGATAACAATAGATTTTTTTTCCTCGGTGTCTAGCTGTGTTAACTTGAGAAATAGTCTTTGGTTTGTATCAGAGCATTGAGAAATAAGGTTACTGACTGACTTGAAATGACAGGGAAGTTGCAAGTTAGAGGTAAACTATACAGATTTTAAATCAAGAAACTATGCAGTAAAATGTTGTGATTTCCTTTAAGTGCTTAGAAGAAATGAAACGAGAAGCCAGGACTATAAAGATTGATAGAAGATTGACAGGTGCCAATATAATTGATGAGCCTCTCCAGCAAGTGAGTTTTCGTATGTGGTATTTGAATTCCTTATATTGTGTTGTAAGGTATATTTCTTTTGAAAATACAAGGAAATGAAAAAAACAAAAAAGAAAGAAAATACCAGGAAATAATTTTTGCTATTTATGTAATATGCTGGAAATTCACTGTAATGCTCTTCTTGGATTCTGTACTTAAAGATACTGCCTTATTTATGAAATCATTTATAATGAAGTGGTTTATGTAGTATTTAAAGCCTTTTGTTTGAATTTGCATTTAATAAAGTTTTTGCTGACCTATTTGATAATGTTTCTAATTATTTTAAAGTTAAAATGCTCTTTAGCTGATGCATAAGCTTAGTGTTTTGGCAAATCAGACAATTTGTATTATAGTTTTTTAAATGGATATACCTGATTTGATTCAGAAATCTTAAAAAATTAGAATTAAAAATTATTCTCCCTCCAGATAGTTTTCATTGATGTTTGATTATATGATTATTATGTGTTCTTTAAAATTCTAACATTTCTTTTATAGTTAAACCCATATTTAGTTTATCTGATTTTCAAAAATAATATACATCAAGTTGTATTATTTGATGTATTGACTGATTTAATACTGTTGGCAGTATCAAAGTTATTCGATTTAAGTGAACTCCTGTGTTTTTTTTTTGTAATTTGATTGCAGCAAATCTGATGATATAATCTTGGAAAAGTGGTTTCTTTTTGAGAATTAGGGTCAGTTGGCATTATTTTGCACCTCATTCCATCAAGCTAATTAAAACTCATTATATTATAGCATTGAAAATTTATTTTTTTTGCACCTCTGTCTTACCTCAATATGGGTAGGGGTTGACCATAGGTAACTCTAATTTTTAAAAAATTTGGGCAGTGGGTGAATTGGGACACCAAAATAATTTAAAATTTTTTGAAATAGTTTTTTAGCATATCAGTCCTTTTGTAATGAAGGCAGTTTTTTTTTTTTTTTTGTTAATCACAATTTAGTATGTAGAGAGTAAATATAAATTGGTAAATAATCCTTTCAGGTTTTAGTTTGCTGCTGATACTTTTTAAATCCTAAAAAGCTGTGTTTTTTCCCAATATTTTTGTTTTAGGTTATCCAGTTTTCCTTGAGGGATTATGTCCAGTATTGGTATTATACACTAAGTGATGATGAATCTTTTCTTCTTGAAATTAGGCAGACTCTTCAAAATGCACTCATTCAGTTTGCCACTAGGTAAGGTCACTGATGCAGAAAAATTTAAATATGTTGTTTATACCAGTACGGAAAATGACTTTTAAATGGGAGAGGGAAATTATTAATTATTATTAATTATTAAAAGGTAAGTAAAACAGTAGATGATTGTGAGATAACTCTCAAATTATAGAACTAGAGCTCTAAAAACCTGTACTTCTTTAAATTTAACCTTTACATGTACAGAATGTTTATCTTGATTAAACCCTGTTCTCTCAGTCTGAATGTCAATTTCTTCCTCAAGGTCCAGTCATGTGACTTTTACCTCACTTACTGAGAATACTTTTTTTCACCTCTTACCCAGATACTCTGTTTTATTTGAGTGCCATGGAAATAGTTTCAGTAAAACTACTCTTTTGACATATACCTTATAGAAGTCCTCTCAGTGGAAGAGCAAACCAAAGGAGCATAAATCGGTGGAGAATATTCAGTTTATATATTTTCAGAAGTATATTTTGATGAGTTTGCTTTAAGAAATTTTTGTGAGATATACTAAAATTCTTACTTTACAAAACCCACTTATATACTGCCTCCTCTATGACACAATATTTTGGTCTATATCATTGTATTTAAACTACTTGATTTTTTGGGGTAGCCATTTTATATACAGAAATGACTTATTTTTGAAAGAAAGGATTTTATGTTTAGATGAGTTTGAAATTTTTTTTGATTAAAAGATTTTTCTACCCACTACACACAAAGATTTTCCTACTAGTCTATAGCTTAAGGCAGGAAGCTGCATGCCATGGCCATGAGAACACCTTTAAATCGGAAGGTGTTATTTTTCAGCCAACACCCTGTTCTTCCCTACTTAGGTTCTTAAAATACAGTCTTGTACTTTTGAGAATCTTGGAGAATAGAGCTTTGCCCTGGGGGTTTTACTGCATTTTTATCTCTGTGCACATAGATGTTTCCAGCTGAGGCTACCCTGTCAGGACTTTTCATCTGTAACTCAGTTAATCCTAAACTTTAGAGTAGGAGGTTAGTTCCTCAACCTCAGGTCATTGGGGAAGCCTGCAGTAATGTTTATGGTTTGAATAACAACCTTACTTGTAGAGATAAATTTGAGTTCCTTCTCCCTTAGTATTAACAGCAGACATTTGCAGAGTAGCCAGCCTTAATTACAAGTGTAGAGTTGCTTTGGAACACAGAAAATAAAGTATAATTAAAGTTCAGAAATAGGATTTTATCTCCTTTATTTCATATATATAACGTTATTGAGTATTAGGTATTCATTTTTTCAGGCAACTCTTCTGAGTCAGTTATTTGCTACTTTCTATAGTAACATCATCCTAATGACTTTTTTTTTTTTTGCCCTTTGGAAAGGTGGGAATAGGAGTTCATTATAGATGTGTCTGACTTCCTAAGTATATATTGAAATATAACAAATTTTAGACCTGGAAAGAACTTTGAACTAGGAATTGGGAGACTTCAGTTTGCATTCTGCTCTACTACTTAGCTCTGGAACTATGAGCACGTATTTTAAACTTTTTGAATCTTGGTTTTTCTTATATGTGATATAAGCATAGTAATATCTGCCCTGTTCTGTGTTCCTCACAGGGTTATTGTTGGCATCAAATTCATCTATCCATTCAACTAATATCTTGTGCTTCCTTTGTACCAACCAGGTGCTGCAGATACTGCAGTGAATAAAAGAAAATCCCTGATCAGTGGAATGTAATGAAAATAATAATTTTGAAAATTGTGAAGGAATTTAGAAATTTAAGTTTTTAATGCCCTTTGACATTTATAATTTCACAACAGATGAGGAAGCTAAGGTCCAGAAGGATTAAATGGTTAGTCCAAGATTATCCAGTGAGTTGGGGCAGAGTAAGAATTAGAATCAGATTGTTCTTAGCAGTCTAGTGTTCTTCCTCCATTCCCTACCAGAAGATATATTATGATCTAGATTTTTCATCTTAGTTTCCCCCACTTTTTTTTTTTTAACCTTTCATTGCAATGCTTTCCCTGTTTTTGATTCCCCCAAACCACTTTTTCTTCACACTTCATGTAATAAATTGTTCTGTTTTTGGTTTTCCCCCCCTTTGGTAACATTGTATGCTATCAAGCTGAATATTTAGGTGATTGCAGGAAGAGTCAGGTTTCTTCCATCCTAGACTGATCTGAATTTATATCTTTGCTTTCTCATTGGCCTTAAGATTTTGGACAAATTAATCAGCTTCTTTTGAACCGTAGCTTATTCATTCATAAAAGGTTGATAATAACGAAGTTACTTCTGAGGCTGTTTTCAGGCTAAAAATGGTATGAAGTAAAAGTCTCTGGCATTTAGTAAGGCTCAGTAATTGATAGTGCCATCTCTGTGAATGACTTTATTTTTGTTCTATGTTGGTTTTTTTCTATTACTACTAAAAGGTATGTCTTATAGAGTCTCCCTGACTGTTTTCAATGCTAGTATAAAGAAAATTAGGTCTGTTTACAATCATTTGAGTACTACTTCAGTCCTTGTTCTGTGCTGTCTGTTGTGTATTCTGGAGCAGACAACAGGAGCGCTACATTATTGCCTCTTTCAAGTCACAGTCTTGTATAGGGGCCCATGAAGTCCTGAAAATGTACACAGAACTGTTTTTTTCCCTTTTGAGTGGTTATAGATTTCATTTTTAAAAGGGCCTATGAATCCAGAAAAGATTTAGAACCACTCAGTTCTAGTGTTCATATTTATTCATTACCCTGAGGAAACAATTACAGAGTATCAGCATAAAATGAAATGCTAATTTTGAGACATAACAGGAAGAAAAAGATATACTTAGAGTCTGAAGTCCTGATTTTCAGCTTTAGTGCTATTATTTATTAAGCTGTATGGTCTTGAATGGGCAAAACACATAAATTCTTGGGAGTCTGATGATAACCCGTATCTACTTATTAGGTTGTTAGGGTTAAATGCCCTCTCTCAATGCATCACATGTGAGAGAGTACTTTGTAATGATAACACCTTGTGTTAACATTAGTACCTGTTACTCTAGTAGCAATTTGGGGATGGAAACCTTCATAGAGCACTCTTGACTTCTCTGTGGTAGAACCTGGGTGTGAACTAGGTTGGAGCTTTAGGGGTTGAATCTGAGATAACCTATGTATTTTTATTTCTCTTCAAATAAGATATTATGTATAAGACTGAGAGTCCTGGGAGATTTGTATTATAATTCTACCTGTACCATTGAGTTACAGTGTACTTAAAATTTCTTAACATGTGTAAAATAATAATAGTAATACTTGTAGCAAACTTAGAATTGTGAGGGGCAAATGAGATGATGTCCAAAAAGCATTTCCTGAAGTATTTTTCAACCAACAAGTGGTATTTTGAGCAAGTTACTTGACTTTCTGTGTCTCAGTCTCTGCATCAGTAAAATGGGATAATTACCCCATGGGGTTGTTGTAATGTTTATCTAGAGGAGTAGTGCGTGTCACACACCACAGGGTCTAGTACATAGTAAATGTTCAGTGAGTGTTAACTTGGCTGTTACTGTTAATTTTTGTTATATATTACCTTCCTAGGATATATATATACAGATTCTTTGACCTTGTCTTAGTTTGTTCTGTTTTGGGGGGGAAGGAGCAGGTGGAGACAATATTAAAGCACATAAAATGGAGAGAAATAAAGTAGTCATTTGTGTGGTACTGAGAGCAATTTTTATCTAGAGGTAGAATGGACCAGAGTAACTAATGAAGACCTCATGTGGATTAAGGTTAAAACTGGGCTTCAAGAATAAAGGGGGGGAAATCGGAGGGGGAGATGAACCACTTCAGAACCATCGGAGGGGTGTGGGGGGATGTGTTAGCCTGGTGTTGGGTATTAAAGAGGGCATGTACTGCATGGAGCACTGGGTGTTATGCACAAACAATGAATCATGGAACACTACATCAAAAACTAATGATATAATGTATGGTGATTAACATAACATAATAAAATAAATAAAAATAAAAAATAAAATAAAAAAAAAACCGGTCTTCAAGAATGAATAGTGGGATAGACAGAGGGATGAAGGACATGTTAGGAAAGAGCAAAGTTCTGAGAAGGGGAATAAGATTAGTGTGGTTGAAGCAATAAGGAGATACAAGTGATCAAGGAACCTTGTTGCTTTCAAAAGTGTGAAATGTGGCAACTATGTTCATCCCTGTTCCCGTTAACCCCAAGATTAGCAGAAGGGAGATATATTCTAATGCCACTGGGTTCTTCCTAAAGGGTTTTCCCATGGCAGGAGGAGGTATGGCTAGATAGGTTCCAAGATTCAGTGGTTGTAATACTAATGATAGCACTGTTTCTGGAACGATGGGGGATATGTTCTGAAAGTTTAACCATTTTTCTCACTATCCATTTTGCTATAGAAGTAATAGATCGTGTGTTCCTAGACTTGTCCAAAAGGCAGGCACATCAAATAATGGACATTTGCAACAGTAAAGTTGTATATACTCTTCTGCCATTTTACATTCTTTGCCATTTGAAAACTTAGCTTAAAACTGACTTTATTTTTTTTATTTTTTTATTTTTTTAAAGATTTTATTTATTTATTTGACAGAGAGAGAGAGATAGCGAGAGCAGGAACACAAGCAGGGGGAATGGGAGAGGGAGAAGCAGGCTTCCCGCGGAGCAGGGAGCCTGATGCGGGACTCGATCCCAGGACCCTGGGATCATGACCTGAGCCGAAGGCAGACGCTTAACGACTGAGCCACCCAGGTGCCCCTTAAAACTGACTTTAACTAGAAAGATGATTATTGTCATATTTACTACAATATAGCAAAAACAATTAGGAACCATTAAGTATTTAAAAGAAGGGGCAATAAGTTAATGTTTTTGCATATGTAGAATAGACCAGGAGTTGTTAATTGTATAGTTATATAATTCACATACCATACAGTTTACCCACTTAAAGTCTCAGTGGCTTTTAATATATTTATAGAGTTGTGCACCCTTCATTACAATCAATTTAAGAACATTTTAATGATTCCATGAGAAACCTAGTATCCACTTTTCATTCACTTCCTACATTCCCCCCAAAGTTTCTAGCTCTAGGCAACCACTTATCTACTTTCTGTGGTTTTGCTAATTCTGGACATTTTATATGAAGGAAATAATACATTATGTGTTCTTTTGTAACTGACTTCTTTTACTCAGTGTGATGTTTTCAAGGTTTATCCATGTTGTAGCAAGTGTTATTACTTATTCTTTCTTACTGCTGAATAATATTTCATCATATGGGCATAAACCACATTTTGTTTATCCATCAGTTGGTGGACGTGTGGGTTCATCAGTTGGTGGACATGGGATTGTTTCCACCTTTTGGATATTATGAAGAATGTTACTATGAACATTCAAATACAAGTTTTTCTGTGGACTTATGTTTTCATTTCTCTTGGATATATAGGAGTAGAATTTCTTTCGTACACAAGTTTTTCTGTGGACTTATGTTTTCATTTCTCTTGGATATATAGGAGTAGAATTTCTATGTTGTGTAGTAACTCTTTAACCTTTGAGGAACTGAAAATTGTTTTTCAAAGTGGCTGCATATTTTCACCAACACTGTATGAGGGTTCCATTTTTTCCACATTCTCGCTTATACTTGACTGTCTTTTTTTTCTTCTTCAAGTTTTATTTATTTAAGTAATCTCTTTACCCCACGTGGGGCTTGAACTCACGACCTTGAGATCAAGAATCACATGATCTTCCAACTGAGCCAGCCAGGTGCCCCATGATTTTGTCTGTCTTTTGGATTACAGCCATCCTAGTGGGTGTGAACTGATATGTCGTTATGGTTTTGATTTGCATTTGCCTGATAGGTAATGATATTGAGCATCTTGTCATGTGCTTATAAGTCATTTGTATAGCTTCTTTAGAGGATGTCTGTTCAGATCTTTTCCCCATTATTAAATTAGGTTATTTGTAATTTTATTTTTAAATGGAGTGTACTGTAGTCAGTTTTTGTAAATACAATTTTATTGGGCAGTCACACTGATTGGTTTGCATTTTGCCCATGGCTGCTTTTGTGCTACAGTGGTAGAGTTGACTAGTCGTGACCCCAGACAGTGTCGTCTGCAAAGCCTAAAATAGTTGCTCTTTGGCTCATTAGAGAACAAGTTTTCTGACCCCTGAAATAGTTTTTAATCATTAAAATATTTAGGAAGTGTTGTTAAACAAGTAGGAAATATTTTAGAATAAAAACTCATGCAATATAGTGTATGATTTTGGCTATGTAAAAAACTGTCGAGACGCCTGGGTGGCTCAGTTGTTAAGCGTCTGCCTTCGGCTCAGGTCATGATCTCAGGGTCCTGGGATCGAGCCCAGCATCGGGCTCCCTGCTCAGCGGGAAGCCTGTTTCTCCCTCTCCCACTCTCCCTGCTTGTGTTCCCTCTCTCACTGTCTCTCTGTCAAATAAATAAATAAAATCTTAAAAAAAAAAAAAAAAAAAAAAATGTCAATATGCATGCATAGCAAAGAGACTAATAGGAAATACACTAAAATATTAACTGGTCTTTGGATTGTGGATTTATGGCTGATTATAACTGATGCTGAAAATCAAAAGAAGGAAATTACACTTTACGAAATGGAAATATATTACTTTTATAGCCAGAGATAGAAACATTTGGTAATGAGCAATAAAGATCTCTAAGATGGCTTATTTTAAACTGAATTTTCCTGTTTCTCTGTTTTTTATGTTCTTAGGAACATATAAATTTAAGAATCATTTTTTTTCGACTACAGATGACCTGTTTTGTATAGGCAGCCACTATCCCTGTATGTCTTTGGAAAGTGATCCTGGAAAATAATGCTTAATAGAGTGTTTTGTACATGATGAAATAGTGGAATAAGAGTCAATAAATTCTTGTTGATTGAGTTCCCGTTTATGACTTACATGTTACCTTTTTTCCCACAGAATTTTAATATATTTCATTATTGAGTCTAGGAATGTTTCATTTGTCAGGTACATTTTACTAGAAATCTTGTTTATTAAAATAGTTAGCATTACTTTAATTTTTTAATACTTAACATTATACCTAAGAGGATGCACACTTAGCCCCAGGTTATTTATTTTTTTTCCTTTCCTGTAGCTTGTTTAAGGCTTCCTGCTCTGTGTTCCTTATACTTAATCTCTAAAATAGGTGAATGTGCTTTATGTGTGTTTCTTTAAGTTCTTCATTGTATGAAAGCCGCATCCTTTAGAACATCTGGATATTTAACCTCTTTGAAGCATTGGGACACAGGATATAGAACTGGACTTCTTATGTAGTGTTATAGTTCACTAAATACCATTTCCTTTAATATGGTTATATAAAACTGCATACCTAAAATTTTTCTCCCATTTCTTCCAATTTGTTTGTAACTTTAAGAGTCAGGAAGTTTTGTGTTCTTATTAAGGTAAAGAAAACAGTGAATTGAAAATTAAGAACCTTGATTTATTTTTTTAAACAAAGCCTTGATCTCACTAACTATATAATCTAGAATAAGTAATTGAAGCCTGGCGCTACAATGATAGAGACTTGTAATTATTTCAGATCCCTTGAAGTTCTAAAATACTAACACTCCCTGGTGAGGTTGGTACTAGTCTCAGTTTGTTTTTATTTTTCCAGTCATACCTTGTCCTCAAAACATGCCCTCATATACTCCGTCATACCTTACATTTTGAATACCATTTGGGGAGTTATTTCTTATAGTGTCTAATGTTGCTAATTAGATTTAATTTACTTAGAAATTAAAGTACTTTTCTAGTCTGTTATTTTACTAGTAGGAGGTCTTAGAATAAGATGATAATAAAGTTTTTATACCTCTTATATTTCTATGTGGTCAGAAAGAATGCTTCATTTCAGACATAAAAGACATTTAGTAGACTAATCTTTTTTTGATGGTTAAGTCTTCTATCAGTGAAAACTTAAAAATTTTTATTTGATTATCCCGATGACTGCTATTCTTTATAGAATGAGGAAAACAATAAATCTGTAGTTTTAGAAGTCTACTGTAAGTTTTCTGAAGTGTAAATATTCCCACCGTGGTTGATTTTAAGCTATCGTCAGGAAGTCACTGAAAGTGCAGCTAGAAAAGAGATGTGCACATTTGCCCCCCCTCCCCGTGCCGCAACTGGGAAGAGGTGCAGCCAGTGAAGGGAGCAGACAGGTTTGTAACCATCAAGCAGTGAGACTTGTTTCTTTGTGTGGTTGCTAATTTAGCTCTTATAAAAGAGGAATTTTTATATATATTTGAGGATTATGGTAGAGAGTAATAATAAATTTCATGTAAGTTCAGGAATGCTGTGAAAAAAAATGTTGCATTCTTTTATACTTATCCTTATAATTTGATTTTTAAAATAATTTTAAAAGGGAAACAAAGGTGTTCTAGAGAGGTGGTTATGGTACCGTATTTATGAGTAAATTGAGATTGGAAGAAGGGTACTTCTTTTAAAGGATTTAGAAGCAAGTTTACAATTCTGTGCCTTAAAAATCTGCTCAAATTCAATTTCAGGCTGAAGCTTTTGACACTGTAACAAAGTATTCCCTCAAGGGCTCCTGAACGATGGAAACAAGTAAAGGTTTATGTATTATAAAGAGTATATCCTTTCTAATAGGGAATTATGAGGGGGAAGTTACTTCCTGATTCAATGGCTCAGGGAAGAAGGGATTCTTCTTTAGAACACCACCTGCTTTCAGCAAAAAATGTCTGTGGATCCATTGATCAGTAGCCCTCTACTGGAGTAAAACTTTTCCAAAATCTTCTGAAAGATCCTTGCTTGTTGAAATCTATCCAGAAAAACTAGGAATTTTACTATAGTAAAGTTTTTTTTTTCAAAAATGCGTATTTTTTTTTACATAGAGGATAAAAGAACTTATATATAGGAGATTAATATATATTATTATAAATTTATGTGATTGGTTATTATATTTCCTTTATTGATTAATACATCTTTAAAAAGCCTTAAAAAATATACCTTAAACACATACACACTATGCAGTATACAGTGCCATTCTTACTGTTTTCAAATAAGGTCTTAGGAGTCATTTCTGAGAAAAAATAGTGTGGCATCAGGAACATAACATGTATTATAAGATTGTTTCTATGGGAAAATCAGTTTTTACCTTTATCATTTTGATATAAAAAACCTTTTCCAGGAAAGTATTCTGCCAAGAATGTGAAGATTACCTTTACTGCCAAACAGCTACCCACTTCTCTAGTCAAGCAAGTCTACTACTACATGGTGACCCTTGCATATACCATGCTCATTCCCTTCTTTTGCTCATTCCTTTCTTTCTCCCATTACAGTTAAATTCATTAAGATTTGTTTTAAGTGTAGCCGCCTTATTTAATCCTTTTAAATTACAACATATCACTTAATCAACCTCTACTTACTTTTGTGTGTGGTTATCGTCAAACAAAATTTTAAGTTATTTTTGGCATGGTCCCAGTTCTGGACTACTGTAGTAGCAGTTCTCTTAACTTACCTTAGTTATCCAGTATTCTCCATTCCCTTTCGAAGACGTACTGACTCATGCCCTTAGTATTAAAGCTAGGCGAAGAGACCACTCTCTAGTACTTCTGTCCACTTCTATGCCTGGGTCCTGTCCCCAGAAAATCTGATGTACTTGGTCCCTGGTGTGATCTTAACATGTGTGATTTAGAGGAGAAAGATAATCAGTTATGTTAAAAAAAAAAAAAGTTGTATTTGTTTCTGAACCCATGTATCCCAGTTATACTTTTTATTATAATCATCACTTAATTTATTCCTACATAGTTGGAAGAAGTATGAGAATGGCAAGGTAGTTTCTGTAAAAACTAAGGCATTTGCTTTGGAATTTTACTCAAGCTGGTTGATAGATTGCAGTTGATTCAGGTGTGCAGAAGACAACTAACGAAATATTGGTGGAAAAGTCTTGAAGGACTGCATTCAGATTTGTTCACAAATGTCTTTAGTTGTCATGCCGTTTAAAAGAAACTGGACACCATAACTGTTGCAGTGTTGTAATATTTTATTAAAGACAAAAGCCACATTAATATCACTTGGCAAGTGATGCAAGGTCTTATGTTGAAAGATTTGTATGATTTTAGTTAAAATGAAATATATTCATGACTCCCTCTTTTGTCAAATATTTTGATTTACTTACCAGTTTCCCACGTACTGTGTGTGTGTGTGTGTGTGTTGCACATGCTTGGTTGGGTATTCAGGTAATATAATCATAGACTCTTAAAGCTCTAAGTGTCTTTAGAGAAAACAAACCCTAGGAAGTGATGTGATTTGCTGAATTTCACAACAAATGAAACGGTGAATCTTTTACTTGAATTAAGGGCATATATGCCAATCTAGCGTTCTTTTACAGAAATCCTTAATTGATTTGGGTGTGTTTTTTGCATTACTGATGCTGAGCTGCACACTGCTTAGCAAAGATGGAACCAGTGAAGCAATTTATATAAATCTCATTGCCGGCCCACATATTTGGGATATTCACTGCATTTTTTTTTTGGTATTAGCATTAAATAGCTTAGAGATTTAGAGAGGCAAAAGGAGCTCCTCACTTTATGTTCGGTTTCAGAACTTTAAGGAGTAAAGAGACTGTCCTGTGCACCTCATGTTGCCTTTCTCCAGGGACCTATTAACAGTGTTTTTGACCCTGAGAGAGGAATCAGTAAATCACTATGTATCGAGTGTCTCCAATGTTCAATACATTATTTAGCCACGGGAGATACCACTGTGAATAAAATGAGCATGGAATAAAACAGATGAAGTCTCTGGCTTCCTGAGATTTTTATCTCAGCAGTTGTATTTATCTCTACCAATTGAATTATTTAACTGTAGGTTTTAAGTGCTATAAAACATGAAAAATTTGGTGCTATGAGATCCATACCTCGTCTGAAGGAATATGGCAGAGAGAGAGGGGGGCAAGGGGTATTGAAGGCTGCCATGTGGAATAGATATTTTAGATGAACTCTAAAGTAAGTGGGAATTGTCAAGCCAATGTGGGGGAGAGAAGGGAAATGTGTGGAGAGTGGGCAGGGGTGAGCAAACTTGGCAGAGGGATTAGCCTGTCCAGAGGCTCTGAGATATGAAGGGGCATATTTGAGAAATAGAAAGAAAGCCTGTGAGTCAGCAGAACAGAAAGGAAGGAGGAAGATGGAACTGATGGTGATGAGGAAGTAAGCCTGGTCCTCCTGGGCATGCGAGATCTTCAAGAAAGTATTCATGCTTAACCCGGAGATTGATGGGGAGGTATTGAACCGGTTTTGAATCTCGTATTTTGTACTATCATATTTGTATTTTTATTTATTTTTTTATTTTTTTGTTTTTTACATTTTACCATCTTTTTTATTGTGATAAAACATGCAAAATTTTAAAAAGACCGCTCTGGCTGCTCTATGGAAAACAGAATGGAGGGGAGACAAAGGTGGATGTGGGAGACCATTTAAGATAAAAGGCCAGGAATAGAATGCTGGCATTAGGGATGGAGATAAAGACATGCAAATATATGTTGAGAGGTACACTGGTTTGCTTTTTGCTTTTGTACTTTAATAAAACTTCATTACTTGTTTGCGTTCCTAGTTAACTTCCGTAATTCTTGCAACCATTCTGTCAAGATACATAAGCTTCAGGGGCCTGCTATGAATTTTAGATTTTCAAGGTAGGGTTGAATATCTTACTTATCCTCTTGGTCATATAGGAAATAATGCTCTCCTATCTTTAAGTTCAGGAAAGGAAAGCTTAGTAATAAAATGAAAGTGTAGGTAAAAGCATTTATTGTAATAATCCGGGTGTTTTTATTAGAATAGAAATCAAGTGGAGGAATACTTTAAACAAAGTGAAAAAGAGCCTTGACTATAAGGGTACCTGGATGGTTCAGTTGGTTGATCATCCAACTCTTAATTTCGGCTCAGATCATGATCTCAGGGTCATGAGATCGAGCCCTGCCTTTAGCTCCGTGCTCGATGTGGAGGCTGGTTGGGATTCTTTCTCTTCCTCTTCCCCTCCCCCCACTCTCATGCTAGCGTGTGTTCTCTCTCTCTCTCTCAAATAAATCTTTAAAATAAGAGCCTTGCCTATAGGCATAATTTAAGAATAATTGATACTAAGAGCTCTAATAGAAAGCTACATGTGGATCAATTGAAGAAAATGTGGCTATTATATAAATTGAATGACTTTTTAATTGATTTTTCTGTTCATGTTCCATTTATTACATATTTATCAGTACATTCTAATTTTAGGGAGTACTTCACTGTCATCAGAATATTTTCAAATTTTGTTAAGACAAATACTACTAGAAATTGTTAGTAGATGTTTTCCTAATTTACAAAGGGAAGCAATTTACTACTGTTGTTGTTTTCTTCCTAACCTAGAAAAGTTCCTTTGAGTTGAGCAAAGGGAAAATAATGATCTTAGGTAGAAATATAGAATGCTGTTCCTGGTTTTCTCTACCCTCAACATACTTGTATATTGAAAGTAGAAATCCCTATTTTATTTTATTTTTTTTAAAAGATTTTATTTATTTATTTGACAGAGAGAGATACAGTGAGAGAGGGAGCACAAGCAGGCAGAGTGGGAGAGGGAGAAGGAGGCCTCCCGCCAAGCAGGGAGCCCAATGCGGGGCTCAATCCCAGGACCCTGAGATCATGACCTGAGCCGAAGGCAGACACTTAACGACTGAACCACCCAGGCACCCCAAAGAAATCCCTATTTTAAATTGAAAATAAATTTTATGTATTTGCATTGCTTGTTTATTTTCACTTATTGTCAATGTTATTATATCCTCTGTAATGAGTTGAGACGGGTTTAAAATGCCTTCTAAAATTAGTAAATTTTATTTTGTTTGAGAATTTCAATAACTTATATAAATAGCATTATGCCCTGAAACAAAACAGATATAATTTGAAAGATTATGTATTCAGCTTTCTTCTAAATTTGTTAGAATGACCATTTTATGGATAAAATGAGTAATGGCCTATACCAACTGAATTCTGTTATAAAATTTTTAGACGTGGATGATTTTTTACAAATAATTTATGTAAAGACCTTTGAAAGATGCTTATACAGATTGTGTTTTTTTTGTTTGTTTTTTTAATAAAAAAAGGGAGACTCTAGAGACTGCTAGGTTTAAGTTTTTATTTTCGGTTTTATGTTGAAGCTGAGTATTGTCACCAAAGTTAGTATATGCTTATATACTATGGCTCTTGTAGTATTTTAAGTAATGTTAATCCCTTTTCAGATCCCTGAGTGCAGTTTACTTTTTTAAGGTTAATTTCTTTTGTGTTCATGTACTTAGTAATTTACTCTTTCTTCCCACATATGTAACAAAATTATAGTGTGCATTTGAAAAAATATGAGTGTTAATCGCTTGTGTTTTTATTTGAAAACAAGCATCTGGGGCGCCTGGGTGGCTCAGTCGTTAAGTGTCTGCCTTCAGCTCAGGTCATGATCCCAGGGTCCTGGGATCGAGCCCCGCATCGGGGTCCCTGCTCGGCGGGAGGCCTGCTACTCCCTCTCCCACTCCCCCTGCTTGTGTTCCTGCTCTCGCTGTCTCTCTCTGTCAAATAAATAAAATCTTTAAAAAAAAAAAACAAAAAAACAGGCATCTGTTATATTCCTTAATGCCATCAACACCTTTAAGTTTTCTCTCAAAATGCTACAATAATCAAGTTAATTTCTTCACTAGCTTCTTTATTATGTATGTTTGGGTAAATAACATAGTGAAGTATAGTATACTTTTTCTTTGCTCCTCTGTTGCCCAGCATCTTTATGAATAGATTCTTTTATCTATTTGGTATGTTCCTAAAAAGGTAAATTAATTTGAGTGCTAATTTAAGGAAAATCGCACTGAAAAAAATACTTACTTAAAAATATCAATCCGAGGAGAGGTGTAAACTGTTTTTGACTTACCTGTTTTATTTGTTACTGTTTCACTGATGTACTAAAGTAGCAGTGTTTCTTGAGGTTTGTTACTTTTAAGATAGAGTAATAGGTAACTTAATAAAATTAGTAATCACCTTTTTCATGGGTAGTGTGGTATTTTGTATCATTCTTTAAGCCATTTCTGTGTGACTATAATTATTTCAAATGGTCAAGTTTTTAAGTGCAAGTATCTGCAAACAGAAACCATTTAGACTTACACCAAAGATATTTGGTTCAGAACTTGGGCTGAACAACTAAAGAGAAGAATGTAGAGAATTCAGAAAGGGTGCAGAAGGAACCAAGAAATGTCTCAAATGCTCTTTTAAAAGCAAACAAAAACATTTCGAATCCCTAATGTATTCTGTCTGGGTGAGAAATATATGATATACCTGGTGTCAGACTCATTTTAGATTTAACTGGAAAAACATTTTTTTCATTATATTTTAAGTACTTAGTATTTTAAAGCTTTGGCACATAAAATACTTCAAATAATATTGTTCAAAGACTTTGTCAACTAGATTTGATATACCTTGGGTCTTGTGAAAGGGAAGACTAAGATGTAATTGAAATTAAGTAAACAAAATCTCAGTGTAAATAAATTCAGTCTCTGTGATAATCATGTTTATTAGTCATTAAAATGAATTTATACTTTTTGATTAAAAAAGCATTTATATAATGCTTTTATCTAATGTGTTTTTTATAAGGTCAAAAGAAATAGACTGGCAGCCTTATTTTACTACACGTATTGTAGATGATTTTGGCACACACCTACGAGTATTCAGAAAAGCTCAACAGAAGATAACAGAGAGAGATGATCAAGCAAAAGGTAATATCTTTATTCCCTTTGAAAATTAGGACTTTAAAATTGTCTTTCTTTATCATTCTGTACATCTTATTCTTTTCTTTGTGCAGGTACAGCAGAAGATCTTGTGGATACCTTCTTTGAAGTTGAAGTTGAAATGGAGAAGGACGTTTGCCGTGATCTAGTGTGCACTTCTCCCAAAGATGAAGAAGGTTTTCTTCTCAGTTTAACTCTTTGGAGAACAGTAACTGTTCAGATTGGTTAGAGACAAGTTAGCAGAGCCAGGGAATAAAATAAGGGTAAAGGGTGAAATTATTCTTACAGGATAGGTAGCACAGTATAGACAGTGTCACTATTCATTTTATTTTTTAACTCTTAAAAGTAGTTTCCAGATTCTTTTCTCTTTTTTAAAGGTCATCTTTAACATTTAAAGGTGGTTATTAAAGATTACTTCTCTTCTTTTAAAATATAGCAGGCACAAACAATTTATAATTGTAAATTTACTTTTTATGGTCTACAGTAATTTATCTTCTCCATACCTGTTACCCTAAAATATTTTCTAAGAGAGTGAGTGTAGTGATTTCAAATATAGTTTATCGAGTCGAATGGACTTGTCTTTTCTTTGTGAGAGGTTAGACCGGATAAGCTTTAGCTGAGGAGGTTGTCTTTTCCTAGTTTTGCAGCCTCTCAGAAAGAGTCTTTGCTACTTAGCACATTTTTTGATTAACAGGATCAGCTATATAATTCTATTCCCAGGAAGTGTCAGCATATGAACTACAGAGTAGTTCTAGTTGTGGAAATTGTTTTCTTCAATTTCTAAATTGTGCTCTTCTTTCCCCCCTTTTTTCTTCTTTTCTTTTTATATTTACGCTGCAATTCAATTTTTAATTGCCGTTTCATTAGCACTGGCATGAAATAATAGCTAAGTATAAGAAATAGTTATAGTGATGTGCAGTACTTTTCATGTAAATCGAGGAAGTAGTAAAATAGAAGAGCATGCTCTTTTTCTTTTGTTACTACCTACCAAGATAGTGGAGGTTCTTTCTTGAAAGAAGAATTACAGGTATATTTTAAAATATGCAAATAACTTTTAAGTATGCTAAGATAATGTGTAGGAGAAGTGTAGAATACGTGGTACAACCACAACTGTTCAGGGGGAAAACACTTTGATAATAGAAGTTTCTCAGTGATTCAAAAACAAGGTAAAACTGAGCAGAATAAAAAAAAATACTAGTTTGATTAATGAATTGTTACTGTTTGGAGAATAATGAAAAAATTTAACCAATACTGATTTGTACTAATTATTAAAATAATAAGCTGCTATAATTGGGAAACTACTTATTTCTGCCTTTACAATCAGTGGAGATTTGATATTTTCTAATGTTATTATAGCTACCTTTTTCATTTCTAGGATTCCTAAGGGATTTGTGTGAGGTCTTATTATATTTATTGCTACCTCCTGGAGATTTCCAGAACAAGATCATGCGATACTTTGTCAGGGTAAGCTTAAACTCATATCAGATAAATGGCTATAAAGAAATTTAGCGCGGTAATTCTCAAAATATTTGGTTTCAGGACCCTGTTAAATTCTTAAAAATTATTGAGGACCTCAAAGAGCTTTTGTTTACATGGGCTGTATTTATCAACATTTACTGTATTATAAGTTAAAACTAAGAAATTTTGAAACACAAGAATACACAAGCACACATTCCATTAGTTGATTTCTATCATCACGCCATCATGGTCCTTTCTGAAAATATCACTGTGCGCTTGTCTCCTTCCATCACCCAGAGATCCCTTTACAAACTTTGAGAACTGCCTGACTTAGAGTTAGGTATGGGGATTTTTGGGTTATAACAAAAATATGTTTTAAATTTTAATACAGCTTTACCGATAAACTTACTAGAGTTAGGCTAATTAAAATAACACTTCTGGATAGAAACTTTAAAAAAACTAGGCAGCTAAGATTCTGCTTCTTATAATTAGAAAATGAGTAAGTGGGATGAGAACAATAGTCTTGGACTTTTTATTCCCCCTATATAAATATAGGAATAAAATTCTATATACAGATGTAAAGGGATAACGTTTTTGTTTTGATTGCTGGTTATGATTGAGAAATGCTAGCTAGCTAGCTACAACCCTTATGCTGGTTGAATGGGTAAGATCAGAGTTTCTAATTTATATGAAAGTGAACGCTTAGGATCTTTTTGTCTACCATCCAGCAAAATAGATACCAATTCCTGAGGTGTGCTTTTATGCTTTTATGTTATTATTTAAGCAATATCACACAATTTCTTAGTACCTACCTAACTCGAGTTCAGTGTACTTCTCAAGTAGGGTAGTGGTGCTGTGAATTGAGTAGTAAATGCTTGGTTTTAATGGGAAATGTCTGATAGATGATGTATTGTTAAGAACAATTATTTGGGCTAGTCATTATCAAGGGCAGTAAATACCTGACATGTCTATCACTAGATTCACATCTAGCACTGAAGGAAGACACTGCTAATCAGTTACAGTACTCGTGTCTGTTGAGTATTTGTTTGGCAGCAGAATCTTTGTCTACCTGGTACACTAGACAGCCACTGCTGGGCAGTGTCTCAGCAGCTTTCACATGGCTGGCAAACTTTTCCCTCTTGAAATTTTGTCTTTACTTGGGTTCCATGTCATTGCTGTCCTGATTTTTCTCCTCCTTTGGTCTCCTTTTTAGTCATTTTTACATGTTTTAACTCCTCTTGTATTTAACTTTTAAATATACAAGTTGTTTAGGCCTGGGCCCTCTTCTTGCTCACCCATTCCTGTGTCTTTAAATACCATCCAGGTGCTAGTGACTTTCAAATTTATATCTTTAGTACAGACTTCCCTTCTGAGCTCCAGGTGCCTCTGACCAGCTGCCCACTGAAATCGCCATTCGATTGACTCACAGCCCTTTTAAACTTTAAATGTTCAAAATGGAAATCTTACTCTTGTTTCCATGTCCTGTCTTGCCTTTTAGTCTCCTCTCCATCCTAGTAAATGCTGTGACCATCCAGCAGATATTTCCCATCTCGAGTTCTTCCAGAGGTTTACAAGGCCATACATGATGTGGCTTTGTTTACCTCTCTGGCCTTTGTGCCATGCCGTCACTGTATTCCAGTGATGCTGTCTTCGCCAACATAGGGCCATCTCATGCTCCTCTTTTTCTGGTCAAAATGATTCCCCTTATTCTCTTGGCTAAATTGTATTCACCCCTCGTATCCCACTTCCTCAGAAATGCCGCCCCTGACCACCCAGTCAAGTCCCCTCATAATTCCCTATTGCTGTAGCCAAGTACACAGTTCTTTTCCTTCAAAGCATTTACCGTATTTCAGTATTATAATTTGGTTGTTGTGTTTACTTACTTGATGCCTTTTTTCCCCACAGTAGTACTCTAAGGCCCATTAGGACACAGGCCATATCTGTATCATTATTATCTACTTCATGGTTGTCACGGTGCCTGGCACATAGCACATATCCAATCAGAGAATTAGTTTTAATGAGAGGAAACCTATTTGCCCTTCTTGCTGAAGGTGCACATGCTACTGCAGCTCCTGGAGATGTAGTTGACTCTTAGGAGACGTGACTGATGACCTGCCTTGTTACATGAGGTTATTGTTGAAAGCAAGCAGGGTTGGTTATTTATTTATTTATTTATTTTTATTTTAAAAGATTTTATTTATTTATTTGACAGAGAGACACAGCAAGAGAGGGAGCACAAGAAGGGGGAGTGGGAGAGGGAGAAATTGGCTTCCCGCTGAGCAGGGAGCCCGATGTGGGGCTCGATCCCAGGACCCTGGTATCATGACCTGAGCCGAAGGCAGATCCTTAACGACTGAGCCACCCAGGCACCCCCACAAGTAGGGTTATTTAAAGAGCAAATATGTTTTGATGTAGATTGTAGACCAGTCTTGTAGACCAGTATTTCGTATCTTTATGGTTGAATCTAATTGTGTATAATTATAGAGTCCTGCATTCAGCAACTCAGGTTTTTCTCTCTTAACTTGATAATTCTTTATCAGTTTTCTTTTGTTGGTAATTCAAGTTTTCCCAAAAGATTTTTTGTTCAGATTAAATAACAGATTAAAGAGTTTTTACTTCTTGGGGCGTCTGGGTGGCTCAGTCGTTAAGCGCCTGCCTTCGGTTCAGGTCATGGTCCCAGGGTCCTGGGATCGAGCCCCGCATCGGGCTCCCTGTTCGGCAGGGGGCCTGCTTCTCCCTCTCCCACTCCCCCGCTTGTGTTCCCTCTCTCGCTGTGTCTCTCTCTGTCAAATAAATAAATAAAATCTTTAAAAAAAAAAAAAGAGTTTTTACTTCTTTCCTTTATATGGATCCTTTATATGGACTGTACAAATCGTAGTATTTGACTGTAGTAATTGCTATTTAATTGTCTCTGCTTTCTGTCCATTACCACGTTTTATTTAAAGATTCATGGCCTCGAAGACGTTGTAGCTTTTAAGCCTTATTATTTGACAGCTGGTGCTTGTCTTAAAGTAGAAATTATATGGAAATGGCTACTTATTTTGGAATATTTAGAGCTCTCACTAGAACCTGTATAGGAATTGTTGAGTCATATGATTACATCTTAACTAACCAACCCTTTCATGAGGCAAATTAGAAGATAAAAGTAATTTTCTAAGACAGACTGACTAATTGCATTGACTAATAAGCACTAAATTTATTCACGTTTTTTTCTTACTTTGCAAAGAAACTTTCAAGAAACATAGTTTTGTTTATGAATTTTCTCCTTACAAAGCACATTTTAAAATTTGAGCATATGTGGCCAGAGATAATTGGAAGGAAAGAATTATGTAAATAATTAAATTTTTAAGATGTTGGAGGCTAAAAGTCATCTTGAAAGAATAATTCCTCCTAATTTTAGAATGTAAGATGTCTCAAAAGATACTTCTAAAAGTTATCAGAACCGTCGCACATTGGATGTAAGGATTACTTAAAAATCAATTAATTAGTAAAAAAAAAAAATAAGAGGTACTGGCTGACTCAGTTGTTAGAACATGCTTCTCTTGATCTTGGGGTCTTGAGGTTGAGCCCCACATCGGGTGTAGAGATTACTTAAAAGATGTGAAGACAAGAAAATAATTATAATACAAAAAAAAGTTACTGGAACCTTCATGAGTGCTTTTTGGAAATGTTAATTCATCATTGGGTAATAGTTTTCAGAGACTTACACAGCTTACAAAAGTAGAGTTTATATAAAATATCTCTCTAAAGGAAAATAAAGTGAAGCCTACCTTTTATGAGCTAAGTATACCAGAAAATGGACCAGATAAATTAGAGATCTTGATAAAAGGAATAAATAAACTGGTCCTTTAATTAGAAAAGTGAAACATCCTGTTAAACTTATAGTTATTTAGCCTTCCAGTTTTCTTAAGAATTGGTGTTTCATAGATTCACGTATCAGCATGCATAAAAGAATGAAGATTAGTAATGGGTGAAACCATGGTATTAATAGAATCAGCACTAAATTCTTTATTTCCATTCCTTTAATATTTATGAAATGCCTGCCATGTTTAAGAATATGACCTTGAGTAAATATTTTTGAAGATCGATAAATCAATAGATCACTTGACAAATGTCATTCGTATGCAGAACGTTCCTAGATAGTGGTAGTGTTCTAGAGAAGTGGAAGAGACACAATTACATAGAGAAGGATAAGTGACAAATGCGATAAATTCAGGGCATGAGTGTATTTTAAACATGTAAGTAAAAGAGTATTCAGCTGAAATGATCAAAGTTTATTTGATTGGAGATTTCATTCTGTAGTCAGTCCTTGGAGGAAGAGCAGGATTTTAGTAGGTAGGAGCATAAACAACTATAAAGAATGGGAGGATCTATTCTACAGAAAGATGAATAATTAACATATTCTTATTTTATTTTCTATTAGGAAAAGTTTCAAACACAGACAAGAATAGAGAATAATATAGTAGACATTTATGTACCAACTACCCAAATTTAACCAATGTTAATGTTTTACTGTAGTTGCTCTGTTCTTCCCTTGAAGGTAACTACTATTGTAAAATTGGTATCTTTTCCTTTTGTTCTTTGTTTTTATACTTTTAATATAGATGTAGGAATTCATACATATATATAGTGCCATGTTTTGCCCTTTAAAAATTGACATAAATGCTAACATACTAGAGATACCCTTTTACTTTTTTCCACTCAACTCTAGGTGCCATTGTGGAGATATATCCAGGTTGGTAGAGGTAGCTTCATCTCATTTATTTTAACTGAGATGTATTAGTTTATCTTTTTATAATATTGTGTTGGTTATCAAGTATTATGTGTATCATACCTTTCTTAAGTAACAGCGTTGTGTTATTTACATTATGCTAGTGATTTAAGAAGTATATTAGGTTAAATTTGTTTTTTACAATTTTTGTCCAGGAAATCCTTGCACGAGGAATTCTTCTTCCATTAATAAATCAACTCAGTGATCCTGATTATATTAATCAGTATATCATATGGATGGTACGTACGTTCTAAAATTACAACTCTGTTTTTAAAACAGTTTTTTAAAATTTAGAAACAGTAATTGGAGATCAGGATGATCAAGCAATAATTTATTAAAGAAATTAGGTAAAAATATGTTTAAAGGTAATCTTTATATTTCTAGTACTTTTGCTAATATGTTGAATGCACTAGCCAAATTCTTTTTAAGAAGTTTGTTGATAATCCTGTTACAATTTTGGTGTTGTTACTACTTATTTAAATTAAAAAAAAAAAAAGATTTTACTGCCTGAGTGTTTAGATGATGAGTATTTTGAAAAAGTTGCTGTTTGGTTTTAAACACAGCTTGTGCTCTGAACTACTTAAATAGCATGTACATTTTTATACCTTATAGTGGAGGAAAGTATGGTGAAAGGAATACTGGAGTGAGAATGGGAGGATGTGTGTTCTAGATTTGTTTCTGTAAGTTGCTTAGTGTGTGTGTAAGTAGCTAGTTTTCTATAAATCATAGTTTTCTCATCCGTCAGACATATCAAAGGGTTAGTGATTACTAAGTTTACTAGGTCTAATTATTTTCGTGTGTGATTATATATGCTTTTCCTCAGTAAACTCATAGTCAAGAAAGAGTTGTAAATGGGCTATTGCTGGGAATTCTTTGATACATACCTCTAGATCTTTGATTCATTTTCTTGAAATAGAATTTCTTCTCCACAGTTGTCTTCTGTTAACTCAGTCTAGCTTTCTTAGGAAAGAATTACTTTATTGTTCTTTGTTTCTAGTAGCCATTATCAACCTTGACATTGTTTTATTGTTGTTGTTGGAGCAATTTTTGTCTCTCCCACGAGATTGTGGGTTACCTACAGGCAGAAATGGTTTTGTTAGCTTTGTGTTCCTAGAGTCTTTTATGGAGGTCACACAACTTGATTCTTCTTTTCCTTTGTCAGTTTTTTTAGCGTCCTGTTGGGCTCTACCAAAGCTTTAAAAACATGCATATCTGCCTAATTAAAATTTTTAAGAATGCATATCCTTTAGTTAGGAGTTCTACTCATGAAATTTATTCTAAAGTGATAATAAGTAAGTTTGAAACAATGTATATTTAAGGACATTAATGCCAACATTGCTTTTAAAACTAAAAAATTGAAAGCAATTTAAGTGTTCTACATGGAGGATTTGTTTAATAAGTTATGGCATATTGATACAATAGAGTAAGTACATGAAGCCATTAAAAAGAATGATGGTAGTGTATCTTGAATATGAAAAGATGTTTACATATATATTTTTAAAGATTTTATTTATTTACTTGAGAGAGTGGAGAGAGAGAGATCCTGAGCGGCGGGGAGTGGGGGGGACAGAGGGAGTAGCAGACTGCCCGCCGAGCGGGGAGCCCAATGCAGGACTTGATCCCAGGACCCCGGGATCGTGACCTGAGCCAAAGGCAGAAGCTTAACCGACTGAGCCACCCACGTGCCCAAGATGTTTATATTTTTTATGTGAAAAGGATAACTAAAGGTGATGCGTGTGTAGATAATGCTTTTTAAAAATAAATATATAAGTAATTATAGTTTTATTAATGACTATATAATTCTGATAGTGTATATACTGTTTGAAATCTTAATAGAAAGGATTATGAATGTTTTAATTTTCCTCTTTTGTTTATATATTTCACTTTATAGGGAGTATTGGTTATATAATAAAAAAGTAATTTTTTAAGAAATAGGAAAGCAGGTAAAATTTAAAAACATTTCAGTAATGAAATAAGAGTAAATAGTATTTTTTTTTTTAAGGGTAAATGGTATTAGGAGATTTTTTTATAACACAATAAAATGGATGTTTTATACTAACCTTAATCAGGATACAATACTGTATAATCTTACTGGTGGTACAGAAAAGGATGCTTGTTCACCAGAATGTTATGGTTATCTCTCACTCCTGGGATTAGGAATTATTTTTTTCCTATATATTTTTTCTTGAGCTTTCAATTTTTCTTTTGCTGAACTTGTATTAACTATATAATTAAATATATGGTGTAAACATTTGGGGGGGGGTGGAATTTAACACATGCTCTAAAAGGAATTCAACCACCAAATCTTTACTTGTTCTCCCCAGAGTTGGATTAATACTACTATTGTGTATGATGCTTCGGTCTTTTTGCTATTTAATGAACAGGAGTTGATCCCTATTTCATTTTTCAGTACAATATCAGAAAATATATTTAAAAGAACAGAGTTTATCAATAAAGGATCTTTAGCCTACTTTGTTGTCTGGTTTACAGTCTTTTGACATTATTCGTGTGGGAAACCTTGTATGCATTGGTATTATAAGTATTAAAATGAGCTGAGTTCTTATTCTTAGTTCAGTTATATTAATGGTATCTAACCATATAGTTCATTTCTATTTGGACGGAAAAGTTTAGTGCAGTCTAGTAGTAACATATCTTCTCTCTATAAAATATTAGTGTTACCCAACAGTAGTTTTAAGTTTTAAGTCATTTCTAAAAATAGTATGGATGGATTTGCATTATTCATCTCTGTATTTTTTTTAAATACCAACTAATTAAGGATAAGTCTTATTTCTTAACTCATGTTGTTACCTTCAACTAGAGCAGATAAATGGACAGCTGTTTGTTTCTTAATGTATTCTTAGAAAAATCATGTCTTTAATAACCTACCATTTTTTTAATCATTGAAGTAAAATTTACATAAAGTGAAAGAAATTGCCGAGTAGTCTTATAAAGTTGTATTCTAATTTTGCACTTCCCTAGCACCATTTGAGAGTTTTCATCTCTCCACATTCTGATGAACATTTGGCATTGCTGTTTTGTTGTGGTTAACTTGAATATGCCTGATAACTAATAATATTGAGTATCTTTTCATGTGCGTGTTAGCTAGTTTTTCCCTAGTTCTGGACTTCTGCAGTTCCCAGGTCTTCAACTCCTTATAGGGAATGGACAGTATCCCAAGTCTGCTGCCTTTTCGTAGCTTCCCTTACTGTTTTACTTAAGTATTGTTGGCAGTCATAGTGGTTAGTCACTTTATAATATCCTCGAGTACTTTTTGTCTCTCACTTTATTTGTTTGGTGAAACCACACTCTGGTTAAATTCAACTCAAGGGTCAACTCCCATTCCTGTTCTTAAACAGCACATGGCTGGGGAAAAAAAAACAAAATAACAAAGTTCTTTATGTCATCACATTGATTCTGTTCAATTTAGGTCAGAGAATGCCACTCTTCTGTTTAAAACCCTCCAGTAACTTTTCATTCCACTCAGAGTGAAAGCTCCCTCATGTACTGTACCCTACCAGATTGGCCTTCCATTGCCACTAATCTCGTCGTCTACTCCTCTACCTTTCTTTGGGACCATGAGTGCAGAGATTTTCATTTTGTTTTCTTAAAAGCATTGGCATAAACACTTGCTGTAAGATTGTGCCTACCTCGCACGTGCTAGGCACTGAAGGTTCTTTTTTTCCTTACTGAGTCCCTCTCCCACCTGTTTTTTAAACTTTGTTTTCAGATCCGTGATTCTAATTGCAACTATGAGGCCTTTATGAACATTATTAAATTGAGTGACAATATTGGAGAGCTAGAAGCGGTCAGAGATAAAGCAGCAGAAGAATTACAGTATCTTCGATCTCTAGATACAGTTGGTGATGGTAATTCATTTAAGTATAGAAATGTTGTACTTCTTTAATCATTACTATATCTTTACACAAAACTTTAATTTACCTAAATGTCATTTTATGCTATTAGTTATTTTCACCTTATCTAAATCTAAATCTTTCTTATTATGTTAACATGTGCTTAGAATAAAAGCATTATAATTTTCTGAATGTGAGGCTATTAATATTGTAATTATCTCTAAAGTAAAAATAATAGGCATGGTTTAATTTTAATTAAATAATTTCACTATAAAATTTCAGATTATTTCATTGTTTGCTCTGTTCGTGGTTATTATGTTAAATTACAATACATACATGTTTAAAGTATTTCATAAATAACATTACCACTAGCTCACAATCAATTTGTTTGTATTTAGATATCAACACTATCAAGAATCAAATAAATAGCTTATTATTTGTAAAGAAAGTATGTGACTCAAGAATACAGCGATTGCAGTCAGGCAAAGTAAGTAAAGTACTTTCAGATTAATGTTTAGTTATAAATACTTTATATTCACTAAAATCTCTAGCAAATGACAAGAAGTGGAATATTAACCAGTGCAGCCCTCCATAAAAGGACTTATAGGAAAAATTTCTCTTATACATTATAGTATTATAAGTCTTTGTTAAAGCCAAAGAGATTAAAACACTTCCTGTAAAATGCCACAGTAATTAAAGATTTTATTTATTGATTTACTTTTCATTTTTTTATTCAAAATTTAACATTTATATAGTTTTACACACTGGGCACCATTTTAGATGGACCTAATAGACAAAAGCTCTCTCTTCATAGAACTTATGTTTTAGTTGCAGAGTCAAAAATAAACCAGTAAATAAATTAATATAAAATGTTAAAAGTGTTAAAAACAAGTAAATATAAAAAATAACAAGTAAAGCAAAGTAGAGGGATAGAATGTTTTAGATGGATGCTGAGTGATTTGGTTACATTTGAGCTTAGAGAAATCTGATAGAATAATGAGAGAGACCTGAGAAATTCTTTTTTTTTTTTAAGAATCTTTCAGGGAGAGGTGAAAGCATATGCAAAAGCCCTGAGATAGGAAGATGTTTGGTGAGTTAGAGTAGGTCAGCATGGCTGGTATGGAATGAATGAGAAGGGATGATAGTAGGAATGAAATTGGAGAGGAACCTTGGGGGTTAGGTTAGATCATATATGGTTTTATCTACCATAGTAAGATTTTTTAAAAATTCTAATTGTGATGGGAATCCATTGGAGATTTGTGCTGGCAAGTGACATGATCTGACTTATTAGTTAAAATAATTACTTGGGCTCTTTTGTGATGTTTAGATTGTGGTGGAGTTGCAGTGGGGGACAAGAATGGAGACTGAAAGATCATTTAGGAGACTGTTGGCTTTAGTCCAGTAAGATGTCTGCAGAGGTTGTGAGAAGTAATTAGAGACTGGATATAGTACTAACAGATTTGCTAATAGATTAAATATGGAGTGAGAAAGGACAAAAAAGGACTTGAGGATTCCTAGAATTTTTGGCCTCAGCAACTGCATGAATAGTGTTGCTGTTTACTAAAATGGATAATACAGGAAAGAGGAGGTTTGAAAGAGAGAATCAAATTTTGGATGTTTTAGTTTGAGATCCCTGTTTGACAATCAAATAGACCCAGTAGCTTGTAAACTCTGTAGTTCAAAGGGAAGGTCGGTGATGGATTATTAGATGTTTATTTAAAGTGAAGAGACTGGATGAAGTTACCTAAGAGAGTGAATGTAAGTAAGAATATAACCAAGGACCTAGTCCAGAGGCAGTATAGTTACTAGAGTTTAAGACAAGGTGGAAGATCTAGCTAAAGAAACAGAGTAAGTGGCTGGTGAAATTGAAGGAAAACCTGGGAGTGTGATATTCCAGAAGCCAACTATAGAAAGTTTTTAAAGAAGTGAGAGATCAGGTATGTCAAAGGCTACTAATAAGTTGAGTAAGATGAAGACTTAGAATTGACCATTAGATTTGCCACCAGGGGAATATTGGTGATCTGATAATAGCATTTTGGAGTAGCGGAGAGAAACCCTTATTGGAGCTGGTCCAGGAGAAAATGGGAAGAGATGAATTAGAAACAGTGATTATAAGTAGCTGTTTGGAGGGGTTTTACCTCAAAAAAGCAGAGATTTGAGCCTTACAAACAGAAAAGAGCTTTTTTTACTACCTTAGTTTTTAGTGTAGTCAATTTTTTTTTCTTTTTTTTTTTTTGGCTGGTTTTCTATTTTGGAAATTTGTTGTGACTCTCTGGGCTTGTAGTTTTACAATGTATTTAAATTTCTTAAGGAATAGAAGACTTATTTTTATAAATCTTGAGTTTAGTTGCTGGATTAATTATAACTCACATTACTTGAGGCCCACATTTGTCATATACCTGAGTGTACATGTATGTATATCTTTGTTTCAATTAACTGTATTTTAAAATTATATACCCATGCACATTCAGTATAGAATGAAACGGTTTTATTTATGCTTATTTTTTCATTAGTTTACCTTGTCTAGGCCTCAGAGTTAGTGATCTTTCAGCATCATTATTTAAAATGTATTTGTCCAGATACCTTTTTTAAAAAAGATTTATTTATTTATCTTGAGAGAGAGAGAGAGCACGTGCTCACGTGCATGTGTGGGAGCAGGGGAGGGGCAGAGAGAGCGAGGGAGAGAGTGAGAATCCTCAAGCAGACTCCCCACTGAGTGTGGAGCCCAATGCAAGGCTTGCTTCCAGGACCCTGAGAAAATGTCCTGAGCCGAAATCAAGAGTTGGACACGCAACCAACTGAGCCACCAAGGCACCCCAATGTTCAAACACCTTTTGATAGCAAATCCCTTTAAAATTTAGATATCTTGTTTTGAAGCCCGTCAATTCTTTTGAGTATCAAGCTTTACCTTTTTAGTAGCTCAGGTCATACAGTGTTTTTTCTTGGGAAGGAAAGTCAGAATCTCCACAGAGATGAAGTTTTTTAACCATACTACTTATCTTGAAATTTTAGAAGGCCCTTTATCTTTTTTATTACAAATAAAGTCATAATGAATACTCTTCTGCATTTCATATATGTGGAGCTGCTTCTGGGAAAGAGAAAGAGGTGATAAGTTTGAAGAAAGAAGACTTAGGAGAAAACATGTGCTGGCACCAGGTTGCTTTATGCCAGACATTTTAAGTCAGTTATCTATTATTATACAGTATTTATATGAAGGGAAATACTTATTAGAGAGGAAGTTTTCCCCTTTTCTCAAGTCCTTTTCCTTCTCCTTTATGTACTACCTACATCTAATTTAGGATCTGCCCCTAATTAAGGCAGCCTGTCTTTCAGAAAAACCTGATCTTTCTTTTCTTTATTTTTTTAAAGATTTTATTAATTTATTTGAGAGAGAGAGAGCAGAGCAAGAGGGAGAGAGCGCATGAGCGGGGTGGAAGGAGCAGGGGCAGAGGGAGAAGCAGGCTCTCCACTGAGCAAGGAGCCCGACACGGGACTCAGTCCCAGGACCCTGGGATCATGACCTGAGCTGAAGGCAGATGCTTAACGACTGAGCCACCCAGGCACCTCTGATCTTTCTTTTTTAAATAGAGGATTGTGAAATACGGATTTAGGAATACAGAGAAACTGGTGACACAGGAACATATGGGTTTTATGGAAGAGGCTGCAGGCTTTAAAAACACTGAGTCGTTCTGGGCAGCTCTGTGATCATAGGCAGCCTTTCTGATTTCAGCTTTCTTATCTCTTAAGTGGGGTGGGTGATATTTATCCAATAGGATTGTTGTGGAGAATAATGTATATAATATACATAGCACAGTGCTTGACATGTAGATTCTCTATAAATTTTTTTTGAAGATTTTATTTATTTATTTGTCAGAGAGAGAAAGTGAGAGAGAGAGCACAAGTAGGGGGAGCAGCAGGTAGAGGGAGAGGGAGAAGCAGGCCCCCCACTGAGCAACGAGCCCGACACGGGACTCCATCCCAGGACCCTGGGATTATGACTTGAGCTGAAGGCAGATGTTAAACTGAGCCACCCAGGCATCCCTAGACTCTCTAAATTTTGAACCCATGTTTTATTTTTTAATTTTTTTCATGTATAGGTAGTTACCTTGCTCTGTTACTTTGAAAACTAAATATAATTTACTGTTTAGGTAGTCTGAGAAGAAACACATTTTCTATAAAAGACGGTAGACTTTTTATTCTGTTAGAAGAAAAATTACTCTTTCGGGATATTTCCTGTTCTCTCAGTGGATAGACTTCAGTCTGTACTTGAAAATGTTGGGCTTTATTTATTCTTGGACATTGTAAGCATTCCAAACATCCCCTTTACCTCCTAAAATGTTCATTTTCATTTGGAATATGTAGAGATAGAGAATACTTGAAATTCTAGTAATTCAGAATTATTTTGTAATGAAAGAAGTGAATGCTTATCATACTTTTAATGCATATTTACTAAGCAACTCTTAAAATAACTAGGAAATTCTCTAGGCTGGGACTGTTGGGAACCCATATGAACGAGAAAATGCTTAATATTTTTATATCTATGTAGAGATCTTTAACCTAATGAGTGAGTAGATGAAGTATTAACCTACCTTTACTTTTCTCTGTAGGAAATAAATACTGTGAAACTGGCAGCAAACTTTGGGAAACTTTGCACAGTCCCCTTGGACAGCATTCTTGTAGACAATGTTGCACTACAGTTTTTTATGGGTGGGTAAATCCATTTTATGAAAATAATATAGCCCTCAAAATTTTTAATAATTATAAATATAATTAAATTTTAGATATATTAAGCATGCCAAATATGTCTTTCCTCCACTCCCCATTCTCTGAAGTATTCCTTTTGGAAGTCATAGAGGTAGAGATATATTTTGTTTAGAAGGAAAGAAATGCTTATTATAACTTAAATGTGCATTTGTTAAATATTGCTTATTTAAATTCTAGCAGAGTCTATGAATTTAAATTATTTGAGAAAGAGTACTTTATCAGCAACACACATTGTTTATAACTTATTTGTATCATTTTGTGCACGAATAGAAGGACTTTATTTTTATATCATTTTAATATATATAAGTATTTACTAATTTTGTTAATATTATAGTTGACCCTTGAACAACATGGATTTGAGCTGTGCAGATTCACTTATTTATACATGGATTTTATTCGATAAATACAGTATAGTAATACAGACATATTTTCCTTATGATTCTCTTAATAACATTTTTTTCTCTAGCTTACTTTAAGAATATAGTACATACAAAATGTTCTATGTGTTAATTAACTGTTTATATAATTGGTAAGGCTTCCAGTCAGCAGTAGACTATTAGTAGTTATGGTTTTGGGAGTCAGGAGTTATGCATGGATTTTTGACTGCGTGGTGAGTCAATGACCCTAACCTAACCTCTGCATTGTTCAGGGGTCAACTATACATCAAAATTGCTTTTTATCTGGAGAACATTTTCAGTAACCTTCCCTGATTCTTCATTTTCATGACCAAAAACATAAATACATGGCTTGTTGAAGATTCCAATCCTTACTTTTAATATTTGTAGGAACATTAATATTATAATTTTCATAATCTTTATTGAGAACAGAAGCCGAATGTTACTAAAGTAGTTTATTTCTGATGAAGCCTTCTGTAGCAGTTTTATCTCCTAGAAATTTTATCGTGAAAAATGAGATTTTAAAAAAAATACATCCATTTGTGTTTTTCACATAACTGGTCTTTTTAACCTAACCAATTTGTGATGTAAGCATTCTTCATCTCAGGCATTTGCTTAATAGTTTGAAAATGTAGAGTTTTAAGTATTTGAAACTTTAATCCTTTTTAACTTGTCATATGGCTACATGCACCCAAAAATGTGTGACATTAATATCTATGTTGTTAATGGATTTTGTTTGGTAGATTACATGCAGCAAACTGGAGGTCAAGCACATCTCTTCTTCTGGATGACAGTGGAAGGATACCGAGTTACAGCCCAACAGCAACTGGAAGTTTTATTAAGTCGTCAGAAAGATGGAAAACATCAAACCAACCAAACCAAAGGTCTTTTAAGAGCAGCTGCTGTTGGAATATATGAACAGTATTTATCAGAAAAGGTGAGGCTCTATTTTGATTACTGTTTTCTTATCTTCTTTGGTAGTATCATTAGTAATAATTTTTATAATACTTATGAATATTCATTACTCATACTAGGCACAACTACTTGCAAGCATTATCTCATTTAACCTTGATAACAATCTTTTTGTATATTATTATCCTTTTTTTATAGGTAAAGAAACTCATGTTTAGAAAATTGAGTTAACTTTGCCAAGGTCATGCAAATACTAGTGACAAAGTCAAGATTCAAGGTCACACACACTCTAGATTTAAGGACACAAAAGATTGAAAGTAAAAGAATGGAAAAAGGTAAACCATGCATACAGTAACCAAAACAGAGTTGGAGTGGCTATACTAATATTAGACAATAGATTTTAAAACAAAAATTATTACTAGAGAAAAGAGGAGCATTTTATAATGATAAAAGGGTCAATTGATCCTTGATTTATAACTGTTAAAACAGTTATAAGCACAACAGCAAAACCTCCACATACATAGGACAAAACCTGACAGAATTGGAGAGAGAAATAGACAATTCAACAATAAGTGGGTATTGAAGACTTCAATACTCAATAACTGATAGAACAATTAGAAAATGACCAAAGATACACAAGAATTAAAGAACACTATAAACCAATTAAACCTACACATCTATAGAATACTTCCCTTAACAACAGCAGAATACACATTATTTTCAAGCTTACATGGAACGTTGTCTAACCTAGACCCTTTGCTAGGCCATAAACAGCTCTGAATTTAAAAATAATGAAATCATACAAAAGTATGTCCTTTTATCATAGTAGAATTAATTAGTAATTAACAGAAGGAGTTCTGAAAAATTATAAGTTTTTAAAAATTAACACATTTCTAAATAGTCTCTGGGTCAAAAAGAAATCAGAAGGAAATTAGAAGGTATTTTGAATTGAATGAAAATAACACAGTGTATCAAAATTTATGGGATGCAATTACAGCAGTGCTTAGAAATATGTCACTTCAAATGCCTAGTTAGAAAGAAGAAAGATCTCAAAATGACAATTTACATTTTCACCTTAAACTAGAAAAGGAATAGCAAAATAAATTCAAGGTAAACTGAAGGAAGGAAGCAGTAAAGATCAGAATGGAAATCCGTGAAATGGAAAACAAAAGAACAGTAATGAAAATCAATAAAACCAAAAGTTGATTCTTTAAAAGAAAAATAAAATTGACAAACCTTTAGCCAGCTTGGCCAAGAAAGAAAAGAAAGTCACAGATACCAAAATCATGAATGAAAGAGGAGGCATCATCACCAACCCTATGGAAATCAAAAAGACTATAAGCAAATACTATAAACAACTTTATCACAAGAAATTAGACAACTTAGATGATATGGGCAAATGCCTTGAAAGACACAGATTGCCAAACTGTCATTCTGATATGAAAGCCAGACAGAGACATCATTCAGGAGACTACAGACCAATATCTCTCATGAATATGGACACAACAATCCTCAAGATTCCTCACACTCCAGTATTTGTAATGGTTATGCTATAATACCTTTTGATTTATACGTCCTAGCACAAAAATTGTATTTGAAATTTTTTAAAATAAGATTTTATTTTTATTTTTTTGAGAGAGAGAGATAGCGAGAGAGATAGAACATGAGCGGGGAGGAGAGGGAGAAGCAGACTCCCCGCTGAGCAGGGATCCCGATGCGGGACTCGATCCCAGGACCCTGGGATCATGACCCTGAGCCGTAGGCAGACGCTTAACTGACTGAGCCACCCAGGCGCCCCTGTATTTGAATTTTAAGTGAAAACTGTGAATTTTATTTGAAAACTGCTTATTAGTCCATTTGCTTATATTTTTGCCAAATGAAATATATCATTCTGTTAAAGAGTGCATATTTTAAAGAATAGTAGTATAACAGACACATTTGTATATCCCATCTAGCTGAAGAAATAGAACATCTACTGTGCTTTTGAAGATCCTTGTTATATTCTTCACCTGTCTTCACCTGTCTTGTTTGCCTGTTCCTTACTCCCTGATGAAGCCAGTTTTCTGTAATTATTCACTTACTTTCCCATACCATTTTACTATACATGTATGTTCTAAAGCAATATCTTGCTTAGTTTTGTTTTTAACCTTTATATAAATGGAATGATACTGGAAGCCTTGCTTTTATTCCCCTCATTATTATATTGAATTTTATACATGTTGATTTATGTAAGTGTAGTTCATTTTTACTGAAGTCAAGAGTTTATTTACCTTCAATAATATTTATGAGCAGTTTGGTTTGTTTCCCTTTCTTTTCTGTTATACTTTTGCTCTGAATATTGCTGTTCATATTTCTCCCTGCACACATTCAGGAATTTCTGCTGTTTAAAAACACAGTTTTAGTGTATATATCTAAGTCTTCCTATGTTAATTTTTAAAGTAGGTTATAGAGTTAGCTCTATTGTCTATAGTCCAGTAGAATGGATTATAGTTAATACTGGAAAAATAAAAATTAATAGTTACTTAAGTCAGTTTCTTTCAGCATTTTAAAGATAGTATTTCGTTGTTTTCTGGCTTTCATTATTTCCAGTAAGAAATCAACTATGAGTTTAATTGTTATTCTTTTGAAGTTAATCTTTTTTTAAAGCTTTGAAAGACATCCTGAGTCTTGGGAAACCCTTCCCTAGGACACAGAAGTCCCAGATTTTAGCAGTGGATGGAGAAGATTGAGAAAAAATGCAAAACCCATACATGATTCAGAATTCAGAGCTGAAGGCAACATTTTAGTGTCAAAAGACCCTGGGATGGATTTCCCACCTTCAGTAGTCATTGCTGTCTTTTTCCCTTAGATTCTAATATTGGCAGCCATTATTTACTCTTTACAGTGAATTCTCCATCATGTAGCACTCCATGTATGGCTTAAGTGCATTGTTATCATGAATGTTAACAATCCTTCTTTTACTTTTCCTGTCCTGTGCTTTGTATTATGATGGGACTTTTTAATTTTTAACATTATGAATATTGTAACCATGTTTTCTAAAAGTTCAGATAATGAAAATGAGAATGATGACAGTACCAATATCAGCATGACCCAGACATTGCCAAAAAAGGAGACTAAAGGACTAAGTCATTTTAATGACAAATAGAAGGAGCCCTACACCTGGATTAGGGAGAGTAAACAACCAAAATAAAGCGTACTGACTGCATGATGTGCAAAAAATATTTTGGGATTGGTCTTGGTGGAGAAGGGGATATAAAAGCAAATATGGAAACTGAATTTTGCAAATAATTTTAAGTCAATAAAAAGTTTTTTTCATCTCCCAAAAAGACCTCAATGGTCAGTTAAAAGTAGTGGCTGTTAAGTGAATAGCTTGGGCATACTGCACAAATGAACACACATTAGCCTGTCCTTTTTTTTTTTTTTTTTTTTGATTTTATTTACTTATTTGTGAGAGAAAGAGAGAGAGTGAGAGTGCATAAGCACAAGCAGGGGGAGTGACAGGCAGAGAGAGAAGCAGGCTCCCCGCTGAGCAAGGAGCCTGATTGGGGACACCATCCCAGGACCCTGGGATCATGACCTGAGCCAAAAGCAGACATCTAACCGACCGAGCCACCCAGGCATCCCGCTTGCTTGCTTTTTAAAAGTAGAATTACTTTTGGGCGCCTTTGGTAAGAAGTTTATGGACTGGAAGGAATTTGTGGCCCTTTGAAATTTAGAACTTACTCTGGCAGATCTTACCAGCAATCATGCTTTCTGTAGTATATCATGTTACATCAGATTGTGGCCACAAGAGTGTATTTTCCATTGCTACTGGGTACTTTGATTTGAAAAAATGGGAGTTTTAGATATCTTCTTGATTACTAAGATTTTAATAAATTGCAGAAAACGTAAAACAAACTTTGCTCATATATTTGCATATTTAGCAGACAGTGCACTTGATCTTAGCCAAAAGTCTGAGAAACAATAGCACACAGTGCAAATGTAAATTTTAACAAATTCCTTTCAGTCCATAAACTTCTTATCAAAGAAAATGAAAAAATCTTACCTGCTAAATATCATATATTCCTTCTATACAGTACTGCTAAAACAGGATATCAGTTGCTTACCTGTGATATTGAGGTTTTCATAATGAAGTTTTTTGGTCAGTTTTTAGTTTCTTCAAAACATTAGAAACAATGAGATTTTTGACATTATAAAAATGTCAGAAAATAACTTCTTTAAACATTTGCTTCCACATGGCTCTCATTGTTGCCAGCCATAGAAAAGATGCTAAAATATTGACATGCAGTAAAGTCATATTTTCAAAGAATGTGATAAGAATAGTGACATTAAAAATAAATATGGACAAGAATTACAGTAAACAGAAATATATTTGCTTTTCTCCAGAACTATTAAATGATCTTTGAAGAGGCTAAAAGGAACCTTGAAAAGGATAGATTGACCTGAGTTGTATATGTGTAGGCTATAAAAAAAACCTCAGTCAAAAAAATGACTAATTTTTTTTGAAATGAGACTGTTGAGAACTCAAAAAAATATCATAAGAAGGGGATAGTTAGCTTAACAGGATTTTCTTAGTTTCTTTACTAAAACTATAATTTATTTGGAATCTGCCTTCACTCTCACAAGTTTAAATGACCTCTTTTTAAAACAATTTTCCTTGAGAAAGAGAGGTACAACTTTTAGTGACATCCATTATGTTTTGAAGTGTTTAAAATGGGCATTTTAGACACAAATAGTCTATATGTAAATTCTTAGATGCAGTTTTTAGTAAGTAAAATGTCATTATTCTGTGCGTAAATGGTTTTACTGAAAAGATACTTAACTTGATGTCATCACATTGGACTGATAAGGGAAGTAAGTGTGATGTAGGCTTAAGAACAGAGCTGAAAGTCTAAGTGAATTTTGTATTTGATTGTATTCATTTATACCACTTGATTTAAAACAAAACAAAACAAAAGGTGATGTCCTAAAGTCTGCAGGCAGATCAGAGAAGTATTGTTAAAAAAGGAAACACAAAAAGGTAAAAATATCCTATGGGATCATGGAATAAAAAGAAAGTAGTTTTTTAAATTAAATATAGATAATACCTGTTTAGTCTTATTGTAGGTATATAACTTTTTTAGAAGTCTTATATTTATGCATTTTAACAATACACAATAATATAGCCTTCAATATTTAAATATCTAATAAAGAGCTTAAAAAGTTGTGTATTGGAGGATAAAACCTAAATAGTTACATTTTTCTCTAACATTTGTTTAGTCTTATTAATTACTAATTGCTGCTATTAACTAGTCCTCTTGTTTTAAATAACCACATTTGTGTGGAAAAGTACAGAATACAGATTAATAGATAATTTTGGAAAAACACTTATTTTTGTATTTTTATGTTAAAGTGGTAAAAAATGTACATAAATATTTTTTCTGTTACTTCTTTTTTTGAGTGGGGAGATCTGGTTGGTTGTGTCCCATGATAACTCTTTAAAAGTTTTGGTCACGTTATACCAAGGATGAGTCCTAATCCAGTTCTGTATATTTGAGATTATAGGAAAAATAAACTGAATAAAGGTAAAATGTAAACAGCAGGGTATAAATATGTAGGAAAAAGCCTATACAACGATTTTCAGATTTGCACCTTATTTCCTAGAAACTGAGTTTCATGAGCTTAAAGGGCAACTGACAGGGCAAAATAACTAAAATCAGTCCCTCTCTAAAATTTTTGTCACACATTTGAAGTTGTTTAGTTCTTTTTTTGTTTCAGGGGAAAAGACACACACACACCACCACAGCACATCCTCCTCTACACACACAAACAACAAATAGGCACTCCTGCCTTCCTCCTGCAAAAAATCCCAACCACCACACAACCTACTTGGGCTTCCTAACTAGAATGTAGAGTGAACCAGGGAGCATTAGACGTTGTACAGGCTTTTTCCTACATATTTATACCCTGCTGTTTACATACTCTTTAAACCTTTTCTCCTTTTCTGTATTTATCCCATCTTTTCCTTGGATATCCTATTGGGTAGCATAGAGAAATTATTTAAACACTGCATTCTTGTGCAAGTTTCTTTAGAAGTTCCCATCCTTATCACTCATTTATTTTCTAGAGCCTTCAGAACTAAAAATTCAAAAGTTGGCATGCCAAAGATGACCATATTTCTAGCTTTTCAGCATTTTTTTCTTTCAATAAAACTTTTCACATTGAACATCAGATATTATATTTCTGTGGCATATCTGTCATATTATGCACTTTACAATGGAAATTGTTGGAAAAATTAACTTTTTATATTTTTTGTTCCCCCATATCACACTGGAACTTCACTGCAGCATTATAAAGCCAAATTTAGAAAAAGGGTAGTCTCTTAAAGACTATTTAAAAAGATTGTTTCTAGTGTTAAATAAGTAACAAATGGCTTATTCTTTTGGCAGTCATATTAAATACACATCCAGGACTACTGGATGTTCAGCACTAACTCCTCATGACAGTGTTTCCTATGTGCCAGACACTGTGCTTGTATGCCTTAGATAAATCTCATTTATTTTTTTTTATTTTTTTAAGATTTTACTTATTTGAGGGAGAGAGAGGGAGAGAGAGCATGAGCAGGGGGAGGGGCAGAGAGAGGGATAAGCTGACTCCCTGATGAGCAAGGAGAGGACGTGGGGCTCGCTCCCAGGATCCCGGGATCATGACCTGAGCCGAAGGCAGACACTTAACCTACTGAGTCACCCAGGTGCCCCAGATAAATCTCTTTTAATATGGTAAAATACTGATACGGTTACATAATAACCATAGGTGGTATTATCTCCATTTTGCAGATTGAGGAAATGAAACCTATTGAGAGGTAACTAACTCAGCAAATGTCAAGATTTAAATCCATGTTTGTCTCCCAGTGTATACTACATGATGACAAGAAGGTTTGGTTCTTATTTCAGCCTTCTTAAACGTCAAGGTGTTGTTTATAAACCAAGGGTTTTTTTTTTTTTTACCAATTACTTTCGATAATATGGTTCCATTATATAATTCTTCTACTATAAAGAATTAACTTGAATTAGAAACTCAAAAGGTCATTACTACTATTATTTTTCTCTGTTAGGCATCTCCAAGAGTTACTGTTGATGATTATTTGGTAGCAAAATTAGCAGATACTTTGAATCATGAAGATCCAACCCCTGAAATCTTTGATGACATTCAGAGGAAGGTATTATATATAACATTTATCATTCTATGTTATGAAAAAAATGTATGTTTCTATATGCATGTAATTCATTTTTTAAAAGGTTATTGAAACATAAAAGTATAGTGGTAACTAAAAAGATGAGTTAGCTAACACTTCTCATTTACAAAAAAGGTAGGCCAGTTTTTTGTTTATTTAAATGACAAGTGAGGAAAATCCTTATGTTGGGTTGTTATTTAAATCTGACTAAAGGGCCAGATATATAGTCTTAGAATTTCATGAGTTGATAATGATGTATAAATGACCTGACATAAATTTCTTTTACTGTGTTCATGGAGCCTTTATGTGGACTTGTTTCTTAGAGAACACTACTTCCTGGAACATTATATATAACCTGTCATGTGACTTGTGTTGCAGTGGGACCATTTTCAATACATTGAGGTACTAGAGGGACCGTTAGTTGTGAAATTAGTTGAGGAATCATTAGTTGTGGTGTAGGCTTATTGCTGGCATCTTACAAGTATGGAATGTGTGATTCATTATAGCAATACCTCTTTCTAGCTTTTGGTGAAATCTTATTAGTGAAAATTAGTACATTATCTGTATTAATGATGGAATATCTTGATTTATTTCAATAAGGTTTATGAATTGATGCTACGAGATGAAAGATTTTATCCTTCCTTCAGACAGAATGCACTTTATGTGCGCATGTTAGCTGAGCTGGATATGTTAAAAGATCCTAGTTTCAGAGGATCAGATGACGGTGATGGAGGTAAGGTGGCACATGTGCATGGTGTGCGTGTATGTGTGTGTGTGTGTATACATAAATATTTCTATATACTGCTGACCAAAAGGTGGTGTTTCAAGTAAGATAAAAAAATGCCTTGAAGCCCAATGTGACTTGTGAAATATTTAAAATTCTATAAATGAATGACAAAGTTTAGTTAATACTAAATTAAAATGTTGAAAATTTAGTAACAGATTAGAACATAACTATAAAAGCCTTGAAGTCTTAAGAAGAATGTTTTCTTGAGTTTTGTCACCCAAATATTTTTTATGGTAGTTTCCGTTTGGCTGGTAACTAATAATATTCATGACTAACAGTGGGATTATTGAGAAGATTAAATGAGATAACAAGTCATGATCCTGAGAGTGTACCATAAACTCTATAAAGCATTGTTTTAAAAAGAATAATTTTTTTCTCTTTTATTACACCATTTTCCAAATCCTGAACAGTATAAGGTGGAAGAAACTACATGAGTCGTTTATTCCAGTCTTTCAGTTTTTTTCAAATGAGGATATTATCAGTATGATATAATGAAGAAGCAGACTTTGAGAATCAGAATATTTAGATTTTACACCTGTTCTCCTACTTAGTTACCTATAGTGATGTTGGCCAAACACTTAAGTCTCATTTTTCTCAGTTGTAAATCTGGAATAATGATTTTGTCATAGTAATATCTTCAGAGTCATTATCACACCATTGTCAGATTTAAAGGAAATTATGTATATGAGAATGATTTATAAACTAAAACAAATACCAGTTTTTATTAGTAGTATATAAGCAGTTATTTAAAAATAGTGGGAGAGGAAGCACTTAGAGCACAAGTCTCCATATTGTGAAGCCCAGTGGCCATTTTACTGGTGATCCAATTCAGCAGTACTTATAAAACTAATAAAATATGTAAGGTGTGATAAGCTTCCTGGTATGTTCAAATAAGCAGTAGAAATAAAAAGTAAATGGGAAAGATTTCAGTAATTATTTTAAGAGAGTAATTTTAATTATTTATGAATAAGTTTTATGGGCAGGACTACTTGGGGTTGGAGATACAATAGGTCTATTAAGTGGTAAGCACTGCTTTAAAAAATATCTCTGTTACAGCAGGTTCCTGCTCTTCCCTCTCCTCTCTTGCCCTGCCCCCCTCCCTGGTCTGTATTAGTAAGATTTTACTTTTTAAATAATCTAAGAAATCCAGTTACAGGAGTTTGCATTTGAGTTTTAATAACTTTTATATTGGTTGTTGATCTAGTATCTTGAGTTTTTAAATTAATACTCTTTCTGGTTTGTTTTCTTTGTAAACCCGGAATAATATTCCATTAACTGGATTTGATAGCATAATTAAGGAAGTTTGGGTTTTTTTTAAGAGTACTTCTGTGGGAGCTGAGAGTAAAAATAAGTGTAACTCAAGTTTATTATACAGTATCTCTGTATTTACTGTCTCTTGAAAAATCTTTTACAGAGCTGCTATCAAATTTGCAAGTAGCAGTGCAATGTATATATAAATATATATAAATAAATATATAAATAAATATATAAGTATTTTTGTTTATTTTAATTTCATCTACTCTAGAGATTTCTTAGTATTATGGATTTGCTATATGACCCAGAATGAAAGAAAGATAAGTTGAATCATAATCGGCTAATGGTATGAGCTTCTAAGTAATCTATAATTTAAAATGATAGTAGCATTATATTCTGTGGCAGTAGTTTTTGTTCCAATAGTGTAAAAACGCTTCTGAAGTCTAGTATATTGACTTTAACTTTTATTTATATCTTTCTAGGCAGTCTAGTTAGTTGTCTTGTATGCAACTAATGGAACCAATTTTTTTATAAGCCATCTGAAACTTCCCAAAACTTCATACTTAAAGCATGAAGTACATTAAAAATTTTTTTCTGCAACTTGTTTTGGTCTGAAGTAAATGTACTTCTCATATATCAGCCATTGAGTCATCCTTCACATTGGAATTATTAATTGAAGTTTGAAATTATATACATAAATATATCTTTTGTCTTTCTAGGACATTGCTTTTTAGTATTCTTTGTCCTTATTGGTGAGCTTTTATACATCTTATAACCAAGAAATTGTCTAACCCCTTGAAACCATTTGAAAAAAGTATGTAGAATGATGGGTATAAATATGAAGCATTATTGTTAAAAACAGCTGTCAGGTTTATTGTCTTTGCCTGTGTTTAGGTTTTAGGCAATTGCTAGGACTTTTTCAATAGTGATGCTTATGATTTTCTTGTCATTATAAGATTGTTTAATCAAAAATAGACCTTCCCCACATTTTTTTGTTATAAATTCATTTTTGATTTTTAAAATTAAGGTTCCTGGGATCAAGCCCTGTGTCAGGCTCCCTGCTCAGTGGAGAGCCTGCTTCTCCCTCTCCCTCTGCTCCTCCCCACCAGCTTGTTTTCTCTCTCTCTCAAATAAATAAAATAAAATAACAGTGAGACAGTGAGACAGGGAACACAAGCAGGAGGAGTGGGAGAGGGAGAAGCAGGCTTCCTACGGAGCAGGGAGCCTGATTCGGGGCTCGATCCCAGGACCCTGGGATCATGACCTGAGCCGGAGGCAGACGCTTAATGACTGAGCCACCCAGGTGCCCCTAGAAATTGGTTTTGAAGACCCATTTAGATACCCAGATTCATAAATAATCTCAAGTGCTGGAAGCCATACATTAACTTTAAACTGTATAAGAATACTGCTTCACCATATATTCATTTCTGTTTTTAACAGAGGGGCATCTTAATTGGTAACTTTGTGTGCTCAGATATAGAATGAAACACTGAAGGAAAAGACATTAATTTTATAATGTATAATTGACTTAGCTCTCTAACATTACTTTTTAAAAATAATTTTTAGTTGTTTTTTAAGTAAATGGCAGTGCATATGGAGTTTTACATATCTTGTTCTATTATATATTGATTTAAGAATCTAGGGTTGTGATATTTTTGGGCCAAATCTACCAAGAGTAAGTGGACATAATAGGTATATTATGTATACAAACCGATCTATTTATTCTTCACATGAAAGAAAAATTTTATTTATACTATTTCTTAATCCAGTGAGACAGAACTAACAAAAAACTTGTGACATTTCCTAATGAACTTCACTCTGCAGTGTTTTCCTCATGTTTACTTTTTATCAGACAACTTCATATGATACAATAAGGATAAGATATTTAATAATTGCTCTCCTGTACACGAACGCCTATTTTTGGTGTGTGTTTTGTTGGGGGGGCAACTCAGGTACATTTATATTTTCTCTGAAATATATGGCTTGCAAAACCATGAGGCTTAAGGGAGCAGCAGGTGTTTGGGAGTAGTATACCACAGTTTCCTTTGCTGTTTTATTACGTCTTTGCTTGGGTGACTTTCATTCTTGGTGTTTGAACCTTAGATAAAACAATTTTTTCAAGTTTTTTACTGTGTACTAAGTTGAATTTCCCCTCCCACAGAGTCTTTTAATGGGTCTCCTACTGGAAGCATAAATTTGGTAAGTATTATTATGGGTACTTAATTATTAAAGTGACTTGAAAATATTATAAAAGGTGAGCTTTAATATACATAAATAAATATTAGAAGCTCTCAGATCATCCTTTTATATTATAAGAAGTTCTTTGCTTTAAAAGAAATGTTAAATTCATGTATAAGAGCCTCTGAAATTTATTTTCATTTTTAAAAATGGGCTTTAAGTCACATCTGCATAATTCAGTTGTATTTGATTTAAAAAAAGTGACTTCATTATTTTCAATCCCAATATTTAGTATTTTGAAATGACTCTTTGGTGATTGCTATGTTGGATAGTAAACTTGTGACATACAAGTGTTTACATTGAAATTCGGTTTTTCTTTTTGTATCTAGAAAAGAAATATAAAATTAGGATATCTGAAAACTTCCAGATATTTCTTAATGTGCACACTATGGTTGTTATAAAATTTTTTTTTAAGCTTAAGGCCTTATAGTAAATAAAGCAACTTTATTTTAGGATTACAAATTTAAGAATGATATATTTTTAGCACATAAGCTGTCATTGGCATTTTATACATTCAAAGTGAAGTGTGAAATAATGAACATTTCTGTTCTTTTATATATCCACCCTTGTCATGAATAACTTATTTCATAAAATGCTGCTAGGAAGAAATATTACTATGTTCTGTGAAAGTTTCAGTCCAGAGTTTGTGGGGGGTTAGGGAGAGATTGTTTGCTTGTTTTTATTCTACTTATATTACTTCCTCTTTCAGACTTTTTATAATAGCTAAATAGTCTACAGGTCCATTATCTTATGTTGTCTTCTATATATAACTATATTTCAGAAAATAACCTTATTGAGGGTTTTATTACTCTACAAAGTACAACCTTTAACAAAACACTGAAGCAGTCAGCCATAGTGTTATGTCAGATACGATGTAACATTTGAAATACTGTCCTAAATCATTTGGTATCATTACCATTTGTTTGTCATATTCCATAACCTTATAACAAAAAGGAATAACTTGTAGAGCATGAAGAAAGTATTAGCAATAATACTCATTTGTAATGAAAATGTTTCCAGATGTGATGAAACTTCATTCATTTGAAATTTCAAGTATTCACTTTTGTAGTGCTTGTACAAGTGTTTGAACACTGGTAACAAATACTTTTTTTTCTTTATTCCATATCTGGAATAAATGCTTTTCCAAATAAGAGTGATTCTTTTGTCACATAGAGATATAAGCCAGAGAGTCTCTTGATTGACAAAGGTCACACTTGAGGTCAGGGACTTGCAGTATTTTGTTATTCACATAAATCTATTAAATTCAAGGTTTTAAGTACCTGGAGTCTTTTGGATTCTTTCTTTTTTAATATATAGACAAATTTTAGTGGATAGCTACGTTTTAAAAATAGTTTTAAGATTGTAAAATAAGTCGTCATAATTTTTTCCAATATAGTAAGCAAAGAAAATAATGTGGTGATTTACTTGTTTTCAATTGAGATTGGCAGGTAAATTATAAGCCTTTCTAGCAGTGCCATCATAGTTGTGTGGATTATCACAGTAAATCAGAACTTTCATTTTTTGTCTTATCATGTTAAAAAAAAAAAACAACTTTTTTTGCAAGCAGTTCAAGAATCTTAACCCAAGAATCTTTACAAACTATTTTATTTGTAAAAGCATAAGTCTACTTGTTTTGAAATCACAGTTTTCTTTTACTAAATAATACTTATAGTTCTAAATCAGAATGTAGTTAATATTATTTCACCAACTGTAATTTTACAGTCTACTTGATATTTACATTTGCATTATACCTGTGACTGAGAGATGTTTCATTGGATTTTTTCATCATATTTAATGAAAATAATATTAATTGTTTAAGTGTGCTAAAAAGACATTTAGGTACAAAGTTTTCTAACAATTTCTGGGTTGCATAGTATAAGATGGTAACATGTTTAAAGTAATAAGTACTGTTTTGCTGTTGAAATGTTACTACAAGGGAAGGTTAACAATAATAGTAATAACAAAAATACTCTTAAAACAATTGTTTTATATTCTCTGGGATAGCTTGTAATTGGAAGAAGATCATAGTAGATAACAATCTAAAATTTGTAGAATATTCTATTTTCTCTGAGGCTTCTATCTTTCACATAAAAGTAATACTAAAACAAAGGTTATGTTTCTATCAAGATGTTTTATTATAGGTCATAGGACCACTTAAAAATAAGTGCACTCTTTTCAGAGCATTATAATTCACTTTGTAAACTGACAGAGTTGTAGAGCAAGTATTACACCGTTGTACCATTGGGAACACTGAGGTACAAGAAAGACTGGTTGGTTTGGCTAAAGTCTCTTAGGGTGTCACTGGTGAAGCCTGGACTAGACCCATTTTAATTTAATGATTCGTCCACTTGACTTGACCAGGAAAATACTGTGGATTATCTGTATGTTATTATCATACTTTGCTGCTCTTAATGAATAGTCTTAAGTAGTAAACTTTTTGGCTTTCTTCTTAGAATGCAGTTGCCTTAATTTAAATGGCTGTATGTCATATATAGCTGCATTTAAGTCATTTAAATGACTCTCCTAATAATATTGGTAATACCATGTTAGGACCCAAAGTTCATTCAGATCCTGTGGTTTTTAGAGTATAAAATATGTCTGAATCATATAATGTCGGTGTGTCAGAGACCATTTCGATGTTCACTGATTACTAAGAGGACTCGTAGGCCTTAGCATACTCTGACTCTTCTGGAAAGGATTTATTAGAGAGAAAGGATATAAAGCAAAATCAGGAAAGGGAAAAGGCGCATGCAACAAAGTACAGAGGAAACCAGGTACAAGTTTCTAAGAATCCTCTCCCATGAAAGTCACATTAGACAAACTTAAATCCTCCAGCAATGAATGTGACAACACATATGAAATGTTGCTACCAGGAAAGCTTATCTGAGACTAAGTGACCAGGGTTCTCACTGGAGGCAGGCCACATAGGCAAACCTCTAGTTAATACATACTAAAATTCCAGACTCCCAGAAGGAAAGCAGGTGTTCAGCATAAACAGTTACTAGGTACAGTGAACTACTCTTAGTGGTTAAGGAATGGTGCGAACCTTCCCTAATTCTAAATTCCCAGATGTCATCCAAGGGCCAGGCTTGCAAGCATTCCTTTCAAAGGAGAGCAATTTCAAATGAACTCTTTCTTGTTTATTTTTTTTCCCAGCTTTATTGAGATATAATTGACATAAAACATTACATAGGTTGAAGATGTATGACATATTGGTTTGATATTACAAAATGGTTACCACCTTAGGGTTAGCTAACCCCTCCATCACATCACATAATTACCGTTTCTTTTTGTATTGAGAACATTTAAGATTTACCCTCTTAGTAATTCCAAGTATATAATATTTTATTATTATTATTATTATTTGAAATATAGTTGACTCAGGTTAACTCTTTCTGTACAGTCTGTCATTATGTGCCCCTCTAGGTATGTGTGGGTGTGTGTATATGAGGCAAAAAAGTTTTAAATTTAAACCCAAAGGCCATAGTTGAAAAAAGATTCATTTGGGTCACTCAGTAATGATTTTTGTTTGTGGAATTATTTTTGAAAATTATTTAAAATCTTAGACTGGATTCACTTCATGTAATAAGTAATCATAATAGGTAACATTTTTTTGTGTTAGGCAGTCTTACTAATGTTTTACATGTCTTCTTATTTAATCCTTACATAACCCTATGATGTGTAGGTACTATTATTCTCATTTTATAGATAAGGAATCTAAAATTATTCCTAAGTTTACAAAAATGTTAAATAATACAGAATTGGCTCTAGTATAGTTCAACATTAAAAAAAATTGAAATGATAACTTAAGAACATGTCTAGTTATTTTTAGCCATATTTTTTTCCTTGCCATATATTGAATATATTTGAGAAGTAACAAATGTCAGTATATGGATAAACAATGAAGGAAGAAATAATCGATGTACTAAGTTGATTTCTGAAATACTTTGTTTTATAGTTTTTTAATTGTGGATTTTCTCTCTCCTGTTAGTATAAATAGAGAGGATTATTGTTGGGGGAGGAATACAGATAATATAAAGTTTACGTGGGGCAAAGATGAGTAAGGCATATATGATATAGGATGCGTTAACACTTTTTTCCTATAAAATTAAAATATTTTTTTGATTATTTTTCTTTTTCAAGTCTTTAGATGACCTTTCAAATGTATCTTCTGATGACTCAGTACAACTTCATGCTTACATTTCAGACACTGGTAAGAGACTTTGTGGTTACTCAAAAATTATTAATTATTATCACCCTTGGACTATTTTCTACATTTATTTTTACAAACCATTTTCCTCTTCTGTAGTCATTTTTTTAAGTTACATTTTTTTTTTCTGCAGCATGTTTCCCAATAAATTCTGCTATGTTTGTTTGTATTATGGTTTGATATATACTCTATCATGTTCAGTGATATTTTGTGTATATGTTATGATGTACTTGTGTATCTTCTTTCTCTAAGGTTGTTACTGTTTACATTTGGAAAAGCTTAAATTCTAAGCATTTTGTCATTGCTAATAAACTCTTGAAACCCAAACTTTTCTTCTTCTTGTTTGCGTCTTGCTGATAATTGTCTGCATAATTCTTATTAAATTGCTTGGGGCAGATTTTAGCTCCATCTTTTTTATACATGTAAAGTCAGACTAGATAAGTGGGTTAATGAAACATTGGTATAGGAGTTTACAGACGCTTAAGAAATGCTTGGATGAGGTGAGAAACCTAAAATTTTGTGACTTAGCATACATGCAAAATGGTTAGTGAACTGAGAAAAAAATCTATTTTCATCATTGCCATTGGGTTATTAGATAATGCCAATGAGTAGTAGATAATGATGGTTTACTTATCCCGCCTCTCACTGTTCCTAGTTTATAGGAGTGTGTCTGTCCGATTACATTTGAAATATTACCGTACTGAGGTATCTCAGTTCAGTTTCGTGCTTACATTTTAGGTAACTAAGAAGAGATTTTATAGTGCAAGTACAGCTTAAAAGATAATTTGCATTTTTTTTTTTAAGATCTGTTTTCTTTTTCTTCCCACTGGAGCTGGAGTCTCATTTTGCATTGTGTTCCCTGCCATATTTTTGAAATAAGTTATTTATAATTGCTGTCTAAGTTGTTCTTTTATCCTTTACAGTTAGTTGGTGCATACATTACTCTGCTTATAAAGGTGATTAGATAACAACTTTGTCAATAAAACCAGAGGTTTTGTTGCTTTTCTTTCTAGCTTTTATTATAGTTGTTTCACTTTTCCTTCCTGAAATTTTAAAATTCTTTTTAAAAATCTCTCTTTTCTTTGTTGGTTTATCTTCCAAATATGAAAGTCTTTGTTAAACCACAAATGTTTAGTATTTGTCCTTTTATTTCTTTCTTAAAGACCTTAAACTTTATGTCTCAAAGAAGATACTCATGTCTATATTTCTTATGTAGATCTTTCTTTTCTCTGAAAGTTGTGATTTTTCTAGCTCCTTTGTCCATTTATTCAAGAAGTATTTATTAGCTTCTTGAAATGTATGAAAGCACCATACTAAGCATTTTTAATAAATTGTTATTTTTGTCAAACTTATGTATAAATACTAAAGAGGCAGCATAATACAGTTTTAACAGCATTACTTTTTGTCCATTTCCATGGGTTCAAACCCCAGCTCTGCCACTTAATAGTTGGGTGAACTTGGGCAAGTTCCTTAACTTCTCTGTACTTCAATTTTCTTATCCATAAAATGCAATAATAATAATAATATTTACTTCATAGGGTTGTTAGAGGACTCATTAATTACATTAGTAACATTAGTTTGTTCAATAAATATTTTACCAGTTGGACTCCAGAGAGTCTAGATTTTATATTCTTAACATCTTTATTACAGGAAGTAGAACTTAGAGTCCAGTGAAGGGCTTCTCAAGGAGTGGTCCACGAACTAGTGCATACTGCTTCTCTTCTTTGTGAAATCTTCCTTTAAAAAATATTAGCTCAATTAAGCAATGTACTTAATGATGAGTCTGATTTATATTCCGGTTCTTGTTCCTTATCTGATTCTGGATTAGTGACAAATAGTTTATATCACCTGCTGTAACATTGTCCTAATGAAAACAGAATATTTCCACAATAATATCTCACCATCATCTCATAATCAATATATGCAACCTCATTATCTTTTTTTAAAATCAAATTGCCTTTTTATCTTTTGCACAACCTCTTTATTCTTCCTATTGTTCATGCACCCAAGTCATGAGCTCTTCTGCCTATCATTTTGTGATAAATCTGATAATTCTTCTTCCCCTCATTTCTTTTCTGTTCTTCTTATTCTCCTTGCTCTTGTTAACTTCTAATTGGTTATGATTTGCTCCTAATTGGTTTCTGCTTTCTGTTTTCCTTCCCCAAACCTATCTTGAGCACAACAGATAAAACTATTCCCTGTTGTCATGCTAGCTGTATTTGAGTGGTGGTGGTTCTCTAACATGATGAAAAAGTTTTGTGCAGTTTGTTCTGCATAGGTCTCTGAGAGGATGACTGGAAGAAGTGAACAGTAAATAATAAATAGTGTTACCTATAGTTACAGGAAAAAACAAAGAATGTCAAGATCATGCCTGGAAAAGGTATCTGTCATCCTCAAGAAATTGAAAGCCCATCTTGATTCCCAACATGGGTGTGTCTAGAGTCAGCCATCTTCAAGTGATTTGTACCACAGGGTCTCCTAGCCTGAGAGGGTGTTAAAAATAGTCATAGAGATAAAACCTAAAGCAAGAATGCAACACTATGAAAAAAGAACCAAATACAATCGTAGAAAAAAATATTGTGATTGAAATTGAGGTTAGTGGTTGGATTAAGAAATAGACCAGATGTAGATGAATGGAGACTCAGTAAACTTTTAAAGACCTGAAGAAATGATCTAGAATAGAATACAACACTAGAAGGAGATAAGAAAATGGAAAAATAGGAAAGAAAATTAAAGAAAATGATTCAAAGTGAATCCCTTTACTTAAGGTTAGTACACAGTGGGAACAGGTTTAGATTTTAGAGACTACCTCACTTGAATGGTTTGTGACACGTCAGTAGGAAAATGCCTTTTCCAAAAAAAAAAAAACAAAAAAAACACAAAACTCCAGAATGAACTACACTTGTAAATTTTTGAATATTATAAATGGTGAAGAGGCTTGTCAAAAGAGTGCATGAAACCTTATTCCTTGGCTTTTGCTTTCTGTTTAGTTTAATTGAAATACAGCTGAATAGTGAAGGCTACTATGAAAGATTATTTTGTTTGTTATTTTTCCTCTATGAATTTAAAGAATAATACTATAATAGGTGGTAGTGTGGTATCGAAACTAAGAATCGGCACAAGCTCTTGAGGAAGAGAGTCTAAAGTAGATAGCACTGTGTGGTTGGTAGTGTCATCATAAACTTATGATGGAGTTACTGTGTATAAAATCTTGTCATTGTGAGTACAGAGGATGGGAATCTATTTTACCCTTTGGTGACATCCTTTTGTCTCAGTCTGTCATTTCAAATTCTTCTTCATTTCATGTCTTTTTGTTTTTGTTCTTCATCTTCCTCCTTTTTGTGTGTTTTGTTCCTCTTCATTTTGTTTTAAATGACTAGTATATGCTGACTATGACCCATATGCTGTGGCAGGCGTTTGTAATGATCACGGCAAGACATACGCATTATATGCTATCACTGTACACCGGCGCAATCTGAACAGTGAGGAGATGTGGAAAACCTATCGTCGTTACAGTGACTTTCATGACTTCCATATGAGGATCACTGAGCAGGTAATGAGGTTTTTAAAGTTTCTGTGTTTTACATTGTTTCCTGATTTGATGTGTGACTCTAAATAGTTCTGAGGATGCTAAGATACTGACCAGAGCAAAAGAAAATAAAGTAAGCATTTTTGTATAATCAGCATAATGTTAGAATGATTATGGGCATTTAACCAATAAATCAATCTTTAACCAGTCCCAAGCATTGTAGACCAGTGACAAAATATCAGTGGTCTACCTTGGAAAATTAAAATGAATGTATATTTCTGATTGTGTGTGTGGGTGTGTGTGTGTGTGTGTATGTTGCTTTGTAGAGGTGTTTGGGTTTGGTTTAAAATAGGGAGGATCACTGCAAGGCATTTTGTGTTTTGTTTTCGGCAATATAATTCAGAGCGCTAGTTATTTTAAATGGTATCCTTATCCCCACAGTGTGACAGTTAAGTCCTTTATCCATCAAGTTGTTTTATAAACCACAACCTAAATTAACATTAACCAAATAATGTTTTTAATTCTTACCAAATGCAACCCTTTTGTTTTATAGAAGTATATGGACCCTTAAGGATAACACATGTAAACAAGTTATTTCTCTGCTTTACTTTTTTATTAAATACTTTCTTCTTTTCTTTAACTTTGAAAAGTAGATTATCACCAGATGAATTGCAATATGTGATCTATGGAATTTAACTTTTGAGAATCTTTTATTTCATTCAAAGTTTTTAAATATGCAATGGTATTAAACCAATAAAAATAATAATTACTGGTGATGTTTGGACAGAAGCTTTGAAATGACATTGTATTATTTGAGTAATCAGAAAATACCTTTTTCAGTTAAGATAGTGGAAAAAATATGGTTGATACCATGATAATCTCATTAAAATATTCTGTGAATAGAGTGAGATAAACTATTAATGGCTTAAAAGTGATTAAAAACAGATTAGTGTTGGCTCCAGAAGCCCATATGAAAAAGACTATTTTTTTTTTTAAGATTTTATTTATTTATTCATGATAGAGATTGAGAGAGAGAGAGAGAAAAACATAGGGAGAAGCAGGCTCCCAAGGAGCAGGAAGCCCGATGCGGGACTTGATCCCAGGACCCTGGGATCATGACCTGAGCCGAAGGCAGACGCTTAACCATCTGAGCCACCCAGGCGCCCGAAAAAGACTATTTTGAATCATAAGGAAATCAATAACTTCAGGCATGCCTGTTCTATTTTTGTTGTTGAATAGATCACCATGTTTCTTGATTTGTTTCTTCATGTTTAGCTTGATTTTTTTTTTTTTTTTTTTGCAGAGGTGAAAGAATTTTCTGTCCCACATTGAAGAAATAAATAATTGCTTTAATTTTTAAAATATTGCCTGTTTTGTATGCTAAAATCCCACAGCTTATGTATCTTTCTCCCCATCCTCACACTTTAACCAAACAAGACAAATTTAAGATAATATGAATTGCTAGGAAGTAGTTTTATTTACTTGCAAATCAATGAGAATTTGGTATAATGTGAAATTTTCTAGTCTAGGAATGTAAATGTCGTGTTTACATATTGACAAATATAAGTGAAGAACATACTTTAAAAAAACTTTATTAATAGAACAGTTCATACAGAAATTCTTTTTCAATACAGCATCAAAAATTAAATGAAATTAATAAAGTGAATTCATTTTTGAGAGGGCTCAGTACAGGCAAAGTGGTTTTGACTTTGTGTTTCCTATCAAGTTCTGTTAGTGTTTGATAAGTACTTAAGTATTTAGATTGCTCACAGAGCTTAAGAATTTAAAAACAAAGCTTGTGAGTGAAAATGTAGCTTTAAGCAAAATGCTAAGCATTTGTAAATAAGATTCAGGCTGTTTGCCTCTTAGCTCTGCTTTACCTGTATTTTTAAATTTAAATCTCTCATAAAATAGAAGAAAAATGCAGTGACTGAATAGTAAGTAATACATCCATTGGTAACAGTACAACCTGTTGACATAAATGAATTTTAACTCCATAGAGCTCTTGAAGTGTTAACATTTTTTAAAACAGGTTTTGTTTAACTTTGTGATGTGAACTTTTTCCAGTCTAAATATATAAAAACATTTATTTTCTTTAAAGATTTTTTAGCCTCATTTGATATTTTATGGATAAAGATTTATAAAATTGAAAGAAAATAATTAAAAAATTAAATGTGACATTATTTTAGAAATCGCCTGAACCTATGCATTTATTTATTCAACAAATATGTATTAAGTTTTTTCTCTGTGCTTGGTACTGTTCTCAGTGCTGGGAATATATCTGTGAACAGGACAGACCAAGTCCTTGCCTCTAGGAGCTTACATTCTAGTAGACACTGCATTACTGTTACACTGGGTGAATTGTCTATTAGTACTGATAAAATACTAGTGATTTAGAAAATATTAAGTATGCATTAAGGTTAACTGAGTAAAAGTATTTATGTGCCTGGCTATAAACCAATTTTGAATCCTTCTAACAAAATTTTAGGCATGCTTTTTGAATTTTCCAGTAGTGCATCAGGAAGACATAATTCAATGTAGAAAGATAAAGTCTTTTATTTTGGAATGTTTATGATATATATATATCTGAGTTCTTTGTGAACATGAAATACTCTTTAATTTATGTGAGTTCTTATGTTCAGGCAAATTTCTAATTTTTTTTCTTTACATGCTTTAAAAAAATTTCTTGAATTTTTGGCAGAGGGAATTATATTACCTTTCAGGGAGTGGGCTACCTCTTACTTGTACTTATAAAATCTTTAAAATACCAAACTTGTAATGAGTTTAATATAGAGTATAAATTTCACCATTTTTTCCTTTCATAATAATAATATTTGAGAGAACTGTCAGTCATTAATGCTTCTGTTCCAGATAATTTTATTTTATTTTATTTATTTATTTTTTTTAAGATTTTATTTATTTATTTGACAGAGAGAGACACAGCGAGAGAGGGAATACAAGCAGGGGGAGTGGGAGAGGGAGAAGCAGGCTTCCCGCGGAGCAGGGAGCCCGATGCGGGGCTCGATCCCAGGACCCTGGGATCATGACCTGAGCCGAAGGCAGACGCTTAACGCCTGAGCCACCCAGGCGCCCCTGTTCCAGATAATTTTAAAAGGAGTTTGATAATCTAGGCTTTAAGAAAATAACTTTTTTGGCATTTAATTTGTTTTCTTTTTCTTTTCCTTTTTTTTTTTAAAGGTTTTATTTATTTGACAGAGAGATAGAGCACAAGTAGGCAGAGCTGGCAGGCAGAGGGAGAGAGAGAAGCAGGCTCTCCGCTGAGCAGGGAGCCCAACGCGGGGCTTGATTCCAGGACCCTGGGATCATGACCTGCGCCGAAGGCAGACGCTTAACGACTGAGCCACCCAGGCGCCCCTAATTTGTTTTTTTCTAATTAACAAGGTTTAATATTTTAAAGTTTCTGAAATAAATTGTTGTTTTATTGCAAACTGCTATATTCCTTTGATGTATTAATTTGCTAGGGCTACCGTAACAAAATACAACAGACTGAGTGGCTTAAACAATAAAAAAAATTTTCTTTCAGTTCAGGAACCTAGAAGTCCAAGATCAAGGTGTTGGTGAATTTGGTTTCTCCTGAGCCATCTCCCCTTAGCGTTCAGATGGACACCCTTCTCTCTATGGCTCCACATGGCCTTTTCTTTGTGTGCTTACCTCCTTCATGTCAATCTTTGTGTGTTCAGATTTTCTCGTCTTAAAGACACCAGTCAGATTAGATTAGGGCCCACCCTGAGGGCTTTGTTTTAATTAATCCCCTGTCTAAAGGCGCTGTCTGCAAATACAGCCACATTCTGGAGTCCTAGAGGTTAAGGATTCAACGTATGACGTTGGGGCAATACCTTTCAGCCCATAACATCTTTGTATTACCAGAATAAAGTATGTATTCTGTAAAGTTAAGTCAGTAGTTAAAGATAATGTAGAAAAGTAATATTCCAGCAAATTAAATAACTTTTAGGACACCTTGAAAAACTTAATTTATTTCCATAAGGTATATAAGGTATGATTTTTTTAATTCATAAAACCAGGAACTCTCCACTGGACATTTGATATTCAATGAGGACCCATTCTAATACTTTTGTGAGCAACCAAATTTGTGAATATGGCTACAGCATAACATTTACCCTGTAAATTGCAACTTTCCTTTTTTGTTTTTCTTGCCTTTGCTGAGGCAAAAGAACTGCCTTTACCTTTCATGTATAACATACAATGAACTTATTCACATTATAGTTCCAGGCAACCATCAGATTTGCCATTCCATTTAATAATTTTTTAGAATCTTCCAGTTTGGAGATGAAAATTAACCTAAACCTTTTCATTTCCTCTTTAATCTCTGCACCAGGAATGAGTTTTCTTTACAGAACCATTACTGTTGATGTTTTTAAACAAAGGATGGTTTTAGAAAGTTTGTTTCAGTTTAGGACATGTATCACATGGGAAAAACAGGAAGGCTGCTTGAAGTTTCAGTTACTAGGCTTTTGGCCAGCCACAGTCACCAGCTAAATGACTTTCCTCCCGTGCTGTGTTAGTCGCTGGTGTAGTTAAACTCTGTGCTTTAGCAAGCACAGCACATTACTATATATGTGGGCCTTTGAAGGTGCACACAAGTGTTGTCTGTAAATGCTAGACCTAGAGCATGTACACTTACTTGGTGCCTGTGGCCTTGCAAAGATACGATACATACTAATGGCTTTTAGGCTTTTTTCTTAATAATCTCTGAGTTTATTTTTCATGTGTTTGGTGGGGAAGAAGTGTCCATGTTGTACTACAGTTGTTTATATGCAGAGTTGTAATAAAACTATAATCAATATTTTGAAATTTGCCTTTTCTATTTTTTTTTTTTAAAGATTTTATTTATTTGACAGAGAGAGAGACAGCGAGAGAGGGAACACAAGCAGGGGGAGTGGGAGAGGGAGAAGCAGGCCCCCCACGGAGCAGGGAGCCCGATGTGGGGCTCGATCCCAGGACCCTGGGATCATGACCTGAGCCGAAGGCAGATGCTTAACGACTGAGCCACCCAGGCGCCCCACCTTTTCTATTTTTAATAACTAGCTATTAAAATGATTAACTGATTGACAGTCATAAATATTAAAAAAGATTTCTTTAATAGATTTCTTAAGCCAGGAACTCATGGGTCTTTGTTCTTTAAAAATATATTTGCTAATACTTTATTCACAAGTCAAAGTGTTAAGGAAAATATTTTAAAACCTTTTATTATTGATAATTTTGAACAAAAGTAGAGTATTAGAAAGGAAACCCCATGTGGACATCATTCCTCTTTATCAGTTATCCATGTTTGTCATTCTTGATTGAAAATACTCCTTTATAAATAAGTAGCATTAGAACTATGTTTGGACATACTTTCTGATTTTTGCTTAATAGAATATATTACAAAATAATCTGTTAAAGATGCTTTTGATATATAGAGGAATTATTCCTTGGAAAATGCTTTTCATTTTTTGTAAAAAAAAAAAAAAAAAAAAACTAAAATTATTGAATGTATTTTATCTTCTAGTTTGAAAATCTATCAAACATATTGAAGCTTCCTGGTAAAAAGACTTTTAATAATATGGATAGAGATTTTTTAGAAAAAAGAAAAAAGGATTTAAATGCATATTTGCAGGTAAGTCCATGTTTATTCTTACCCATAGATTTTCATTTTAATATAGCCTATAGATATAGTAGATTTCTTTATTAAAGAATGTTTTAATATAATAGTGGAATAGTAACCACTTTTCAGTAGTATGTCACATCTGTTCAGTAATTTATCAATATTCTCTGTTTTCTGGACACTGCTAGGGATTTTGTCACTTCAGGTTTAGATGAATACACACACACAGGCACACATGTGTCTTACACATCACTGTAAAGTCTAGGTGTTTTAGGGTACACTAAACAGATAAATGTTTCCAGTTCAGTAGGTAGTTGCTCTTCAAAGCTAGCATATTTTCATTCCTGATAAATGCCTCCTATGGTCCACAGTGAGTCTAAGACTTCTAAAATTACAGGACAATTCAAAAGAGGAATAGATCTGAGGGACTATTTCTTACATGTAGTATTCTAGGTATGTAGATTTTCTATTGTGGAATAACAAAACTTGTCTCACAAAGTTATTTATCCCAGAAAAAAACTTTTAGACCTGGGTACCCAGATGTCAGATATAATAATAATATCACGTTATAGTTTTTTATTCTAATGAATGATTTGTAAAGGTTTTTCATCAAATAGACCTGGCTTTAGCCCAGGTATGTAATGCTCCATTATTTAGACCCCCTAATCCACCCTCTAGAACAGGGGTCAGCAAATTGCAGACTGCAGACCAAATCTAGTTCACCATATGTTTTATTGAGTTTTATTGGAACACAGCCATCCATTCAGTTTATTATTGCCTAGTACAGCTTTTACATTTTGCTACAGTAGAGTTGAGTAGTTTCAGCAAAGACGCAGTGGACTACAAAACCGAAAGTAATTATTATCTGGACCTTTGCAGAAAAGTTTGCTGACCCTTCCCTAGTATGTAGTGAAACTTAGCTAATGCTATACTGGATATTTTGTTTGGAAGGTTTCTCTCTCTCTTAAGCATTTATAAAAACATTTGTAAGTTTGATTTGGTTTGTTTATAACCATAATTGTAATTCCATGGCATTATTATTTCCTGGAAAGATAGGAAAACATATAAATCTCTTATTATTTACCTTTGTCTTCTGACTTAAAGCTGGATGTGTGATATGATTCATATGACTCTTGTCAAACACTGGTTTTTTAATTTAAAAAATTTTTTAAAGATTTTATTTGAGAGCAAGGGAGCACAAGTTGGGGGAGGGGCAGAGGCAGGGGGAGAGAGAATTGCAAGCCGACTCCATGCTGAGCACAGAGCCCAACTCGGGGCTTGGTCTCACAACCCTGAGATCCATCACCTGAGCTGAAATTGAGTCAGACGGATGCTTAACCGACTGTGCCACCAGGCACCCCAAACACTTTGATTTTTTTAATATGTTAGCTTTAATTGTATAAAAATCTGTATCAATTATGTGTAAGATTTAAAAGACTTTTTCCCAAATCTGGTGCCATAAATGTATCTTTTAAATATGGCTGTACCAAATATATTGTAGCTGATGAACTCAAGATATGTCAAAATAACGTTCCATTGAAGGAATTAAGGTAGAATGTTAGGTTGTATCATTAACAGTTGTGAAAGCAGTATGTTCAGATTATTTTATGTACTTTCTATTAATGTTAACTTTAGAATTAGGATGTGATAAACATTAACAGTTTACTAATGTGGATCTTCATAGTATAAGCTATAAGACCTGAAAATGGACTACAGTAGTCTCCTCCCCTTATCTGTGGTTTTTGCTTTCCGTGGTTTTACTTACCCAGTCAGCCATGGCCATGGTCCAGAAGCAGATGATTGTCCTTCTGATGAATTTTCAGAAGGTCAGTAGTAGCCTAATGCTGTGTCACAATACATATGTCATTCACCTCACCTCGTCTAATTATGTAGGCATTTTCTCATCTCTTATCATCACAAGAAGAAGGGTGAGTATAGAACAGTAAGATATTTTGAGAGAGAGACCACATTCACAGTATATTGCATATACTTTTATTACAGCATATTGTTATAATTGTTCTATTTTATTGTTATTGTTAATCTCTTACTGTGCCTAATTTATAAATAAAGCTTTATCACAGGTATGTATGTATGTATAGGAAAAACCAGTATATGTAGGGTTCGGTACTATCTTTGGTTTCAGGACTCCACTGGGGGGGTGGGAATATATCCCCCATGGAGAAAGGGGACTGCTATAGTAAATACATTTGACAACTGTCACAGTAGATGCATTGAAAGTCAAAAAAGCAGATAAGAATATACACCGAACTGTTAATGGTCATAGAATTATTGATGACTTTATTTATAAACTGTGTAATTGGTTTTTTAAATACAAAATTAAAATTCTGTACATGCTTAATTTTCTAGCAGATAAAATTATAGATAGGAGTTAATTTCCAATACCATATCTATGTAAGATACCTTTTTCTTTTTCCCATTAGTTACTCTTGACTCCTGAAATGATGAAAGCATCCCCAGCTTTGGCTCACTATGTATATGATTTCCTTGAGAACAAAGCCTACAGTAAAGGGAAAGGGGATTTTGCTCGCAAGGTAAGCAGACCATTGCATTGGTTTTCTTTATAGGTCTGTTTTCATCATTTTTTAAAAAGATTTTAATTATTTACTTGAGAGAGAGCGGGAGATAGTGAGAGAGCACAGAGGGAGAGGGAGAAGCAGGCTCCCCACTGAGCAGGTAGCCCGACACGGTACTCGATCCCAAGACCCCGAGATCATGACTTGAGCTGAAGGCAGCCTCTTAACTGACTGAGCCGCCCAGGCGCTCCTTCATACATTTTTAAATAAAAGAAAATAAATTTATATTTGTAAGTTTTAAAACCGGAAAGTTTTATTAAATGCTTTTTGGCATGTTTATCTTCTATGGTTTATTAAGCCTGCTATTGATAGGCATATCTGATAAATATAAACTATTTTTACGTGTAGATTAAAATCTAGCAGGAGCTTAAAAGAAAGAAAAAAGACTTTTAGAAATAATGCAGTGAGGAAGATTTGCCTAAGATAGGTCCCAAGCTTTTCAATAACTTGAGAAGGAGCCATTTCTTACTGACAGGAAAGGTCTTTTACTTGGAATGAGGATAAGAAAAATGTTCGATAGGTTATGTTCCTGAAAGTATTTATGCCCCTTGGGTGAAATCTTTATTATTTAAAATTGCTTTGGGGAAATGGGTCCTAAACTTGGAATTAGATGGTAGGTTAAGACAATAAATGACAAAGTGCTCAAATCGGGCAAGATAGTTTAGTGAGTGAGAACACAGACTTTGGAATTAGTCTTTGGTTTAAATCCCTGCTCTGCCATTTACTAGCTGTGACCTGCAACATGTTAGTTACTTCACGTTTTGGTCCTTTAGTTTTCCCAAGAAATGAAGATACTAATCCTCATTTTACAGCATTGTACAAGTCAAATGTGATATTCCATGTATGACAGCACCTGGCACTTCATTAACTTCAGAATAAATGTTGCCTCTTCGTAGGAGTGGCGGCAGCCATAGTGGGAGCAGTAACAGCAGTTGGGAGGCCTGGGTGGATAGTGGGTAGGAACTCTGTAGTTTTATAACTTTTCAAAAGTCTAAAATTATTTCAAAATGAAAATTAAAAACAAACAAAAAGTGACTTCCCTGCCACTCCTCCCCGCGCTCTGAAAAGACTAAAAAAAAAAAAAATTATGGAATTGGTACAAAATAAGTAAGAATTAACTGGTACAGAATAAGTAAGAATTAAACATAAGAACTGTGTATGATTACTCAAGGGTGTTGGGTTTTAACATCCAAGCGGATGTTAACATTTTTTAGTGGAGTGTTTTAATAACAAGTTCCATATTATGTGCCTCATAATGGTGGGGGGACAGTGTGGTGATATGTCTTTGTATTTTGTGATTGAAGTGATTGAGTTTAAATTTCAACTCTTAAGTGGTTTTATTGTCAGTAGAGATGCCTTCTAGTGTTCCATCTTTTTGATATTTACCTTATTTTCTCTCAAGATTTTATCAATTTTAAGAAGAACTAATAAATCAATAACAGCTTTTTTGAGATAAAAGAAATGTTACCTCAAATGTACACAATGTCTTTTTGTCGACCATAGTACTGTGTGTGTAGAGCATATATATGCTCTATATATCTGAACAGCTGTGTATTGCTTTTTAAAAATATTACCACTGGAATCTAAAGATCCTCTGAATCTTCCTGGAAGTCCATAGTAACATACATTTTTCATAAATCATATTGGCTGTTACCAAGGTCATCTTGACCTCTTTTAGATTGGCAAAATAATTTTTATGCACATCAAGAATTAGGGGTTTTCAGCTACATTTCCTTTTTGGCTAAATTATAATTTAATATTTTTTTCTTAATTATATTTCACTGAAAATTAAGTAGGTATTAGAGAAATCATCTGCAAACATCTTCTCAGTGGCTATCAGAGCTTGAGAAATAATACTTTATAACATACTAACCTGGTCACAGAGTTTGTCTAGCCTTTCAAAATATGTGGGCAATTCCTAGGAAGAGTAACTAACACACAGTCTTCCTTTATTCACACTGTTTCTTTCTATCCAGTTTGATATCATGGTGTGAAGGCATTTTTTAAGCTATAGTTAAGGGACCTAAATTTAAGTTAAAATTACTTTGTGTTGTTACTGATACACATAATTGAAGTGATAATGCAGGGAAAACATCTTTGGTAAGTCAGGCCAAGTGTACACTTATGCTGGTGATCCATAATTCATTCCTCTGCTTGGTAATTTACAAGTTTGTTTTTTTGTTTTAAGCACGTGTTTTAAGACAAATCCTGTTTGTGGAAATCTTGTCATACAGCAATGGACTCTGTTTTTATGCTTCTGAAATTCTGCTTTTTTCAGGATTAGGCATCAAAATCACCTGTGGAGGTTTTTCCATCCCTCTGGTTCACCCATTCCCCGTCCCCAATACAGATGCTTGGGCTTTACCCTCAGAAATTGAAAAACAAAAAACAAAAAGGAAAAAAAATGGATTCTGTAGGTCTAGGATAGTGCACAGGCAACTATTTATAATTATTAACTAATACATGATACAGATTTAGGTTCTGTTATTTTAAGAGTATCAGTGGTAGTTTAGCCCCGTGTCTGGTGCGAGGCTACATACACATACATATATAATTTTACCCACAAGTGCACATGCACACACACAGTTAGCTTCATCTTTTTAGCCTTTTTATCTCTATATCTGTGTACCAGTGGTAGTGTTTTTCAGACCCTTCTTCGTACTTGTTTTTGTCCTTTGGTTCTCCTCTGAATTGTTCTGTTGTGACAATGTCCCTCCTAAATGTTGCATATTCCATCAAGCATATCTAGAGCACTATTGACTCAGCTTAATCCAAAGAGTAACTAAAACTCCCAATTATTTTACGGCTATCTTGAAATTCATTTGTTGTCTTTTTTTATAGCACTTATTTAATCTTTTCCAGTTTTTCTTAATGGAAACCATGAAAACATACTAGAGTGAAGGAGTTTTATCTTCTTGATACCATCTCTTAACATTGTGCTATGTTCCTGAAGTAGTGGAGTTCAGTTTCTTTTAGTTTTTTGTTTTTGTTTTTGTTTTTTTTTGGTAGGGAACATAATTTGTTTCTGCATTAGTTCTTATGAGATTCACACTTTCTGGAAAATATTCTTGTAGATTTTTTATGACTTTGATTTTGTGTCCCTTTTTTGTTTTTTTTCTTTGTTTCTGTCTGTTAAAATTCTCAAGAGTTCCATATGCAGACTATTTTGGTTTCTAGATGTTTCTTCCTTTCTTAATTGAAATTATCTGACATTTGTGCAGTCAGAATGTCAATTTTAATGCTTCCTATCCCCCTGGAGATTATTCCTTTTTATATTTCTGATCATATTTTCTTTTATAGTTTTTCTTTTCTGTCTTACTAAAGGATTCCATAGTCCCTCTATAGATTCTGAGCATGTAATGTAACCAAAAAATTATTTTAAAAAATAAATCTTAGTTACTTGCTAGTTACTTGAGCTTTCTGCTTATTTTATCTGCTTGTTTATTTTTCATTGTCTCCTCAAAATACCTATGTTATTATTGCCTTGAATTGTAGCAGAAGTATGTTGTGGCTAATTCCGTGTGCACCAATTTCTGTTTTGGAACATGTTTTATTTACTTTAGCTTATTTCTTTAATAAGGCAGCCAAAACTTATAATCACTAGCAACATATTTTTTTTTTTGTATAAGCTAAAGCTTATATTTTCTAGCAATTGCCTTATCACCCAGTTTTTTAATCATATATTTGTGTGTGAAAATACATTTTTAAGACAATACATTTTGAAGAAAGTAGTTCTGTACTTTTAAAATGCAATTAGATATTATAGACTAGAAAATTACTGCATTTTTCATGTGTGTTGCACTCTGTATTTTCCCAGGCTTCTCAGTTAAATAACAAGTCTGATACAATGAAGTCATGGTATAATATCTTTTCCCCTTAGATGGACACTTTTGTAAATCCACTTCGAAATTCTATGAGGAATGTTTCAAATGCAGTTAAATCCCTTCCTGATAGCTTGGCAGAGGGAATGACTAAGATGTCAGACAACATGGGCAAAATGTCAGAAAGATTAGGTCAAGACATAAAGCAATCATTTTTCAAGGTAAGAAGATGTTTTCAGTAATATCTACAGCAAACTATTTTTAAATCAACTAAGATTTATTGAGCTTCTGCTTAGATTTACCTTATTTCTTTTGAGAAGTCCAAAGCTCCCTAGACACATAGTCTTATAAAAAATAAAAAAACCAAAGAGAATGAATTCTTATCAGAAATGGATACGGTGAAATCCAGTCACTCCTCAGGCTTTGCTGTGGTAGAATTTTGAAAGCCAGTAAAGATAACAGACATCCTTTGTACTGTTATATGCTATTATGCCATTTTTATTTTATAATGCTATTAAATTTTAAAACAATAGCAAGTGCTGTTGTGCAAATTAGCTATACTAGTATTCATCAGGAAACATAAAGCCTAATTTCTCCTGCTTCACCTGACCAAGTGGCTAGGCTAGGAGATCAAAGGGAGGAAAAGTCTCACAATCATCAGCCTCTGGGGCCATCCTTTACTTGGATATACAAGTGAGTGGTATAGAAGAGTTTCATAAACATTTTCATCACATTTGCAAATACAGGTAGCAGACCAAGTTGTTACTTTCTGAGTTACACTTTTTATAATTTTCACCTACTTGTTTAACATTATAATCAAGACTATAAAAGAAAACTTGTTACTGTTAGAGTTTTCTATTTGTTAGATCATGTTTGAATGAAGAGTAAATATAATATATATAAATATAGAATAAAAATACACACACAATTTCTTTAAGAGACAACTCCTAAAATAATGTGTGTGTAAATCCATACTTTTCTATTTATTCTTATACTTTCTCTGATGCTTTATCTTTGTTTCTAATCATGGGGGGATGTACACTAACACTGAAAATGAGGATTTTTGCACGTGCCACTTCTGCCGATAACTACTCATATGACTTTGTACAGAAGTCACTGAGCTTTTCCCCGTTCCTTTTTCCTTACCAGCAACATGAAGGGGTTATAATAAGTGATCTTGATGGTCCCTGCTGTGCTGACAAATGATTTTCAACTAACACCGGTCTCTCCATTTTCCTCATAACTTATCTAAAACAGGTTAACTAGTTTCTTAAGTCTGTTAACTTACTGTCAAGCTCCTTATGGTAAAATAAAGATTGGAATTCTGTTCTCTGGCTGTGCTACTAACTTTTGGTTTTTAAATCATTTAACCTTTCTTAGCTTTAAGTTCTAAAAAGTATAGGGGTTTAACTAAGTAATCTCCCCTTCCAACTCAAAAGTCCATTTTTTTTTAAAGAAAAAAATCTTTTGGTAATGAAGTAATCACACTTTAGCATTGGGTTTCTAATTGTAGAGTGTTAATACTTTTTAATACTATACAAACTTTGTTTATATATCGTTCCAAAAATCAAATTAAATGCTATTATTATGCTTTATACTCATTTTGATTTATTATTGTATTGTATTCTTTCACTGTCTGCTTTAGTGTGTTTATTTTGTTCTGTTTTTATATACTTTTAAATGTTAGGTGCCTCCTTTAATTCCGAAGACTGACTCAGATCCTGAACATTGTCGGGTCTCAGCTCAGCTTGACGATACTGTGAGTTAATTTTATTTTTGGTAGTATTCAACTGTAATTGAAATCATACTTGGTAAATCTTTTTAACTGATTAATGAAGTATAATATGTATACCTGTTACTATATACCTATGTGTATATATTATATGTGTTAAGTTTGATGAATTCTTACAAACTGAACGTGTCCATATAATCAGCACTCTAAGCAAGAAACAGAATGTTACACCAATACCCCAGAAAGCCCCTAATGCTCTCTTCCTGTCACTATCCTCTCCCCTACCAAGGATAATCACTATCCTGACTTCTACCCTGCTTTTATACTTTATATAAATGAAACTGTAAGGTATGTACTCCTTTAAGTCTGGCTTTTTTTTTTTTTGCTCAACGTTGTGATATTCTTCCGTGTTGTTTTGTGTGATTGTAGTTTCTTCATTCTTGTGGGCTTACAGTACTCCATTTTGTAAATATAGTATAATTTATTTGTTGTAATATGAATAGTACTCCTGTGAACATTCTGGTACCTGTCTTTTATTTGATTAAAAAATTAAGTATACATTTCTTTTGGGTCTGTACTGAGGAATGGAATTCCTTGGTTAGAAGGTATTCATAAGTTCGGTTTTAAGAGATACTGTCAAATAGTTTCCCAAAGTGTTCGTGCTGCTCACACTGCTGCCAGCAATGCCTGAGGATGTCAATGCTCCGTAGCCTGTCAACAGTCAGTATGTGATGTCTTTTAAATTTTAGCCATTCTGGTTGTAGCTCATGTGGATTTCCATTTCTCTGATGACTGGAAAAGTTGAACCTCTTTGCATTTGTTTGTTGGCCATTTGGGTGTCTTGTCTTGTGTCTCTAGCTCTTTCCTCTATTTTTCTGTTGGCTTGGCTGTCTTTGTCTTTTTTGATTAACAAGAGTGCTTTATATAATCTGAATAGTGGTTCTTTGTCAGATAAAAGTATTTGTGTATTGTGAATATCTTCTAGTTGGTGTGCTTTTGTGCAAAGTATATATATAATCTGTGCGTACTACAAGGTCACAAGGATCACTTGTGATTTTCTTTAAAAATCTTTTTTGTTTTATCATGCCGAAATTTAGATTTCCCATTCATCTAGGATTGATTTTTGTGTATGGAGTGAGGGCAGTTGACCCAAGCACCATTTACTGAGAAGGCCCTCTTTTCCCAAGTGTACTATTTCTCCCTTGTCACAAATTAGATTATCGTATATGTTTGGGTCTGGGCTTTGTATTCTATTAGGCAGATTTATTTTAAAGTCATAATTATCTCCCTTCAGTTTTTCATTGAATTTCCTATAATAAACTGTATTAAACAAAGATAATATTTTATTTGCTTTTTAAGGAGTATTTTATTATGAGTTTTGCTGGTATAACATTTATAACATCATGCCTTCTGTTAAAAGTTTTTACAATTTAGCTATTCATTAGAATTACCATGTCTTACCAAACTAATGAGTATATACTCAATCAGAAAACAGAGAAGTATTTATTTGCCTCTGGAGTGAAATCCATCTCTGCCCCCCACCCCCTCACCAACCCCAGCCATTCCTTGTTTGGTTTAGCTCTGAGTTTTCAATATGTGGAAGGGAAGGTGCACTAAGAAAATGTTTACAGCATAACAGTGAAAATAACTCATGCTATTTTCTCAAGATTTAAATTACAACATGGATGAGGAAATGATTGAAAAGAGTATCTTAGTGATGAAAGAATTATAAAATTACTGGCAATTATATGCAGTTTGATTGTAGTTCTAAATCTGTTTTGCTTTGTATATATTTTTTCACATCAAAGCTTTCTCGTTGTCTTTATTTTTTTTTTTAACTTTTATTTTTTTGCTCTTCTTGTAGTCATCTTTACTTTTTACATCATTAATTGAATATTCCTGTACAAATTTTTACTTGCTAAAAGTTAAAAGAAAATTTTAGGGGCGCCTGAGTGGCTCAGTCGTTAAGCATCTGCCTTCGGCTCAGGTCATGATCCCAGGGTCCTGGGATCGAGCCCCGCATTGGGCTCTCTGCTTCAGGGAAGCCTGCTTCTCCCTCTCCCACACCCCCTGCTTGCGTTCCCTCTCTTGCTGTGTCTCTCTCTGTCAAATAAATAAAATCTTCAAAGATTAAAAAAAAAGAAAATTTTAGAAGTATAGTGAAATATGCCTTTTGTAATAACTTAGCTATATACTGGATTTTATTTTAGCTTCTTTCCTGAAAATACCTAAGTATGTACATCGCACTAAGCAAAACATGTTATTCTGTGTAGATTGTGTTTTGTTCTATTAAATAAGGAGAAATGTTGAGACTATTTTGTTCTTTATCAAAAAGATGCTCCAGAAAATCGGCGAAGGGGGCCAGCATTTGCCTTATCAAAGCAGTACAGACTCTACTAAAAGTAAAAGAGCTAAATTATTTTTTCCTAAGACATCATAGATTCACTTTGAGAAGTTTTTTTCACTACCACTTTGGAATTGTAGGGTTGTAAAATTCTGTATTCTTGCAAAATGACTGTTAAAAACCTATGTTTTTAAAAATTAGAATGAAATGTTAGGTTATGAAGACCATAGTATAACTTATTCTCTGATCTCTGAAATTGAGTACCAATCATTTTGTAAAAGCAGCAGAAGTAGCCATTCATAGTATAGATAAGTAACTCAAATAAATGTATTTTCATTTCTTCCCATATTTTTTCAGGTGGATGACAATATTCCACTTAGGGTAATGCTGCTTCTTATGGATGAAGTATTCGACTTAAAAGAGAGAAATCAGTGGTTGCGAAGGAATATCAAAAACCTACTTCAACAGCTTATTAGAGCCACATATGGTGATACTATTAATAGGTACCAATTTTTTTTTTCATTCCTTAGAGATGTTCTTACTTAGCTCTTAAACATGTACTTCTGGAAGTAGATTGTTCAACCTTTGTAGGAGAATTTTCTTCTCTGAGCCTTTTAAGATCATTAAAACAGTCTGTTGCTTTCACAGATAATTTACATACCGATTAACTTACTTCATGAAAGGAATGCTTATTTTATATGCCTTTTAAAATTTTGACCCTACTAATTTAAATTTCTTTACTTTCAGAAAAATAGTTGACCATGTTGATTGGATGACCTCACCTGAGCAAGTAGCCGACTTAGTGAAACGTTTCAGGTATATCTTAAGACACAGTCACTTCTTTCAGGTAGTACAGAGTTTAGCATTGTTATCACTAATTAACATTCACTGCTTTCCTTTTCTTCCTGACCATAAAGTTGGTTTTAATCATCACTGATGAGCAAGAAGAGTTGTAAGAATTATAAACATTTGTTCCGTGGACTTTTTGATCTTTGTTTCTTTAAAACCAGAATAGAAAAGTATAAGAGAATAATCTTTAAGATGTTGGTTATATTTTATCACAGTAATGTGGCTTTAAAGTAATTGAAATCCTTGATTTTAAATGAAAATTTAAAAAAATATGTGTGTCTCTGCCTATGGACTAATTATTAACTATTTGAACCCCTGAAAAGAATACAAATTAAGAGCAGTGATACTCCAGTTCATATATTCATCCTACAAAAATATTCTGAACCCCTCCTCTGTGCCTAGTATTTTGCCAGTCACCAGGGACTGAGATAAAATGCAGCCCCTTCAAGGAAAGCACCGCATAGTCAAGAAATAAACCTCTTTTCTAAAAGTGAAAGATAAGCAAGGCATAAATATTCATGCCATCATGTACTCTGAAGTAACAGAAGCAAGAAAGGAGCTACCAATATTGAACATTACTTGCTTGGCACTGTGCCAACTACTTTATGCGTACTTCCTGATTTTGCCCTATTTTATGAGATAGGGATTGGTCTCCATTTTGTTATGTGAAAAGTGAGGATTAGAGAAGTTGAGTGGCTTGTCCAAAAGCTCACATGCTGGAAAGCGGGGAACAGCAGTTTAATCTGAAGCTGGGTTTCTCCGCACTATACCGTACTGTTGCCAAAAGTTAGAGCACCTGTCCGGGCATGTACATTCTGTTTCAGGGCTGGTGAATGATGTTTGGTTCACTGTGGAGCAGTGATTCTCATGTTGGAATCACTTGGAGAGCTTTAAAAAGTACTGATACTTGGATCCCATTTCTAGAGTCTGACTTAATCAGTAGAAGGCCTGAACATGAAGATTTTTTAAAGCTCACAGGTGTTTCTAATGTTCAGTCAAAGTTAAGAACAGCTGCTCTGGGGAGTCTCTCCCTCAGACCAGATTCCCAGATGGAACCTTAGTTAGTGTGTTCCGTTCTTGCCTTTGGCCTGTGAATTGGAGAGTTGGAATCAAGCACGCTAAGCAAGTGAAGGAGAGTAGGGTATATATATGTGAAAGGAATGTTGTAATCAGTCTAACTGTAAGGTGTGGATGCAGCATTTGTTTTGTATTGGCTTACTTATAAGGGAGCTGAGGGAGATTAACTATAAGGTATCCAAATTCAAGATATTGTGGGGTTGTAGTTGGATCAGATGTTCAATCTCATTGAGATCAGAGGCCTACTTTGAGTTTAAATGGCTGTGATGTAGTCACCTATATATTCCATTTTGCTGTCTTTTTCATTTGTTAGTGTTTATAAGTTATTCCAGGGCAGAATTCATCTGTTACTTCTCTTACGTATATCCTTTTACACCTAAAATTGAACCCTGCTCTTAGTTACTATTTTTTGAATGTCATACCTCTATAAAATTTCAGAAGTGTTTCCACTTTCTACTTATATTTGTGTTTTCTGTAGAAAATTGGGATAATTTTACTGATTTATATCATTAGAAAATGAAAATTTTTACAAAATGTATTTAATTTTCTTAAATAGAGATGCCTTTTGGCCAAATGGCATTTTAGCAGAGACTGTTCCATGCAGAGATAAAGCTATTCGAATGAGAACAAGAGTTGCGGGAAAAACTAAATTACTTTCAATTATGCCAGGTGAGTGAACAGATTTGGTAAAAATCTTATTAATTTGTAGTTCTTCTGACTTTTTGGCACCGAGCATGCTGGGTTAGCTGCCTATTGATTTTAGTAACTACCATATAATGGCTTACCATGAATTAGGCACTGTTGCTGTGCATTTCTCATATATTCTTCGCTAACTCTCATACCCGTATTAAGAAGCTAGGCACTGTTAACATCGCAGCTTTATATGTGAGCAAATAGAAGCTCAAAGAGGTTAAGTAAGCCACTCCAGGTTTCAAGCTAGGAAGTGACTGTTGGGCTTCTGCTCCATGCTGAGCGACTTGAAAGCCACTGCTTTTGATCATGAGAAAAAAGTGGTGCTTTTAACCACGTCATTTGCTACCTTGAGCCATTTTGAGAATAAAGTTGATGACAAAATATGTGACAGATGAATAAAAGAACATGAAGTGTGAGGTTTTCAGGAAGTATATCTGTTCTACTTCAGAGAACATATTCTTTCAAAGAATCCCTTTATGTAGAAACATTATTAATCTCAATTAAAACATGATTCCGAAGAAAATATACTTAGTGGCATTCTTTTGGTCTAATTTGAATTACTTCTTTAGAACACTGCTATCTTAGACTCACTTTGTCCCCCTTTTGACTTCTCTCAATAAGAGGGCCTCTATAATATGAAAAGCAATTTTGTGTGGCTGGGTGGTTGTTTGGTCCCTTCTTTAGTTATGAATATCTTTGAAAATACTTAGATATCTCTTCTCCACATTTTGATAATGAATATAGAGTGGAAAAGGAGTATTTATGAAGTTCATTAACATCATGTAATATCTATTTCTTTTTCTATAACTTTGTTTTTCTTTAACTTAGAACTATATAGTTCATTTTCATCATAGATTTTAAAATCTCTCTTCTGTCAGTTAAGTTGGAAATTTGCCTCATGGCTATTAATTCTGTCCTGCAGACTATACTATTGCATTTGGAGAAAAAAAGCAAATTACAGAAATAACATTTTAGAACAATAAATGACAATTTAGGATTAGATATTATTTAATATACTGTGAGCATAAACCAGATTGTGCTGTAGACTGATTTATATAGCCGAAAGAAACTAATGCATTTGTTCAGTAAGTATTTCTTGGGAGTATTTCATGTGCCAGACACTTTCTTTACACTAACTTTGCCTTCTTGGAGGTTACACTCTATTAGGGAACCACAGACAGAAGGCAGACAAATAAATAAAGGCCAGTATGTTAGCTAGTGGTAAGTGCTGACGAGACCAGTAGTGCAGGAAGAGGGAAGTGCTGGGTGGGGGCAGCTGTGTGAGAAGAGGACACTTGGGTGAAGACGTGAAGGAAGTGAGGCTAAATATAAAGGTATGTGTTTATATACACATAATCCCTTTCCTGTTTTTATTGGTAAATTCATAAGCTGTTTGCTTTAAATTACCCTGTACTCCTAGGTAGAAACATACCTTTTGGAAGTTGCATGTTTTTTTTGAAAGCAGTTAAATAGTATTTACTGCTATTGAAGCCCTGATTATAAATAAGGAAGGGTAGTCATACATGTTCCCCTATTCAACTATCTGTAATAACTTCATGTTGCCTGGGAGTAAACTCCACACTTGGCTCACTCTGATAGCCATAGCACTTGTTCCCATTCTTCTCTCCACTTTCTTTTAAAAGAATCTTAAAATTTAGCCAAACTGTAGTGCCCCCATTTTTTGAACCTGCCTTGTTTTTCCCACTTAGCTCTCATTTGCTCGTTGTTGTTCTCTCCCCCAAAGCTAATCCATCATCTGTTTGTGCCTGTCAAACTCCTGCTCGGGTAGCAAAGTCTCCTTCATTCATCACTTCCTTGAAGGGAACCTTTCTTGATTATATACCATGTGGAATTCTCCCCTCTGTAAACATCTTTATACTTGGGGTACTTGAATGGCACTGTTACTATTGCAAGCTTTTTGAGATCGTTAATCGGCTTTCATACACCATTCCCTTACAGTATTTCTCACTGTGCGTTAGACACAGTAAGACTATTTGTATAGTGTTTTAGCCTTTGCAGATCACTTTTCACATTGTTTCGTTAAAGCTCTCCAAATTCTTAGTTATAAGGATTTGGTGGTTGTTATAAATCCCCATTTTACAGATAAGGAAACAAACTCAGGATGGGTAAATATCATATAGGTATTTAGGGACAGGATTGTAACTCTAATTTGGGGTTTCAGAGTCTAGACCCTGCTTCTTTTTTGTGTGTTTTATCATCCCCAGTATCTGTTCTTACATAAGTGGATGGATGCATGAAGACATGTGTAAATTTTAATCTCAGTTAGAATATAGAATACATAGCTGAAACACATGAACTGAAGATCTCCTATTTATTACCCTGCAGTGTACTTCACATACTTTAAACTCAGAGGATAGTTTAGGCCTTGTGTTTCCTTTATATGAGTAATGAATGATGTTTTTTTGTCCACTCTTCATTTAGATGAACTGAAGCACATTATCGGGGCTGAAACAACACGGAAAGGTATTCTTCGTGTTTTTGAAATGTTTCAGCACAACCAGTTAAATAGGAGAATGGTTTATGTCTTCTTGGAAGGCTTTTTGGAAACCTTATTTCCACAGTATAAATTTCGTGAACTTTTCAACAAACTGCATTCACGATCAAAGCAGATACAGAAATATAAACAGAAACTTCAAACTACTCAAGCGCCTTCTTTACAGAAGAGGTGACACTCCAATCTCTGAAGCTGGTGTTCATTTTGTCCAGGACTAATAATATGGACAGATCTTCTGGGGCTTAACTCATATACTGTCATGTCGCACCAGTCTTTTAGTGTCTCAAAATAGATTATTAATACATCCATAAGACTGTGGTTCTTCTCATCCTCGTCCATAATCCAGCCACTACCAAGAGAGATTTCTGTGTCTTAAATGATTTGGTGCATATTTTTGCAACATTGAGAGGATACTGCCCCCTTCTCAAGCAAGAATGACATTGGTCTCTTCCATTTCAAACTAATCAGCATTCTCCAGCAATGACAAAGTGCCAGAATGTATACGTGAGAGCTGAGGAAAGCACAAAACAATGGTTCACAGATAAACTGGCTAATTTGTTTAACCGTGGGAGACTGAGCAATGTATGATTTGGAGGGATTTGTTTTTGCATAATAATTTTATAGATCTTTATCAGAATTTTGATATAATGTGGATTAGCCAGGTGAATGATCTTTGGAACATCTGCTTCAGGTCAGGGGAAAGTGACAGGATGCCCTTAAAGTATGAAGTAACCTTATACCCTAATTACAGTTTTGTGACATAAAATAAAACCAATCAAAAACAGAATTTGATTGGATTTGTTATTATTGGTATAAAACAAATTTTAATTGATTCGTACGTGCTTTGGGGCTCTGTTTTGCTCTTATGGTACTCAATCATAAGTTTTCTTTTGGTGTTCTGTGTGCAAAAAGAAGCATATAGTGGCGCTCTCAGTTAAGTTTCAAAATTATTACAGTTTTCTTTAAGAGATTACTGATTACACAATAGGGAGTATAATCTCGAAAGAACTGCCAAATACATTCTGTTATTTTAAAAACATGGAAATTAAAAAAAGAACAGCACCATTGAAAGTTACAATGTGATCGTTTTAAATTGTGTGATCTAGACATACCTTAGGTGATTGCAAAAGTAGCAAATCAAAGGATTAAATGAGCTTTTAGTCATATGTAAACAGACAAATTCCTAATTCTATTACTGTGTATATATATATAAAAATAAATAATGAAAACAGAACTATAATATTTTTTAAAATATGCTTTTATTTATATTTTGCATAATGTAAAATTCTACTAAATAAAGCAAGTTGGCAAAACCCCTGGGTGTATACATTTAAGTCCCTGAAATAATTTTATACCAACAACAACAAATTACCTTTTCCAGTTCTGGAGCCTCTGCATTTCTTATAGTTTTCTCATTCTCCGTTTGTCCATCTTGGAAGTCTTCATATCCCTTGTATGCAGGATTTCTGCATAGTTTTAAATACTTACACTGACTAAGGGTTTGGATATGTCAGCATTTTTTGTTTTAAAAATATTTAACACTACAACCTTAAAATAGTGAAGCTACTTATCAGACCACTGAGCCAAGATCCTGGTATTAAAAGAACGTCTGGGTGCTTAAGATAAAGGGACAAAGTTTCGGTATCCCAGTTATTTGGGAGCTTTAAGATGGAAACAAGATGTTATTGTCTTGTTTTCACCGAGATTCTACTTACAAAGTGAAGCCTAATAACAGATTAAAGCCTTCCTTTAAAGCTTTATAATAATAATAATCATATTTATTAATAATGCTGTTGTGCATACTTACAGTATGCATATATTCAGCATGTATTGCATGTCTAAAGAATTACATAAATGAAACCCCTTTCGTTGCAACTTGCAAATGAGGAAAGATCCTTATTGACTCTGGCGGAAGAAATAATACTTTTTCTTCCCAGTGTGTCTCCCTGCCATGGTCCCCCCCGCCCCCCATGCCCCAGGCTTTAAAGGTGAGGATTTGTGAAACATGTCTGTAGGAAGCATCAGCATGGCCATAAGTGCAATGATTCTCAAATATACCCTTGCCCATTTCAAGTATATTTTTGACATAAGTCTAAGAGCAAACAAGAATTCATTTAAGAGCCTAGTGTGTACATATGAAAAGCATTTCCAGATAATGTGAGGAATGCTGGCCATCAACCAGGGAAAGAAAGAAAGGTCCTGCAAAATTGCAACTTTTCATAACAGAGCCCTGCAAGGTAACTGCAATCATACCAAAAATTAATGAGTAAATGGGTTTTTTAAATAATTTTTGTTTCAAGAGTTTATATTTCAAAAGCAGAAATGTCAAATGGTAGTCTATGTAAACGGTTGTGCGTCTTCTCTATGCACATCTATGTTTTACATCAGAGAGCTGTGGTCATGCTAAAATTAGAGATACTTTTTGAATGACTTGGTCAAGCTGTGTGTAAAATATTTAATTCATAAGTCAAGTACAGTGTACTATGTTTAATAAAGTTATTACATTTAATGCATTTATTGCATATATAAATATATACCTGAAGAGGCTTTAAGTCTTCTGATATTTGATTTTTTGAATGTGTTTTTAAGTCAGTGGTGCCTTTAGGCAAGAACCTTCAAAATTAATCATCCTCTTTTGGGTTTTCTGATTTTTTCAGGTAACAAACTATTTAGAAACCATCACTACTAACAGTTGATTCACCTAAAAATTGATTGTATGATTTAAATATAGCGCTTAGCTGGGCATTTCCTCTGATTAGGGTGTTCTGAATAGTTGCTGAAAAAATTGTGCCATTGACCAATGGATGCACTTGGTTAGCCTTAACTTTTTTTTTAAAAAAATTAAAAACTTTCTTGAATATTTCTGTTGGCTCATCTTAAGTTTGTGCTGCTGGTGTTTGGAAAGAATCAAACAGTTAAGTGCTACCAGAAAGTGTATCAATTTTTAAAAAATTAAGAACAATATAAATTTCACAATCTAAAATTTTAATTTTGTGCAATATTTTCATTTAATGCATGTGTATTTGAGTAATTGTAAAATAAATGAATTTTTAATGTTTTGAGATCTAGTTTAAACTGTCTTCTTAACCCAACAACTTACATTCCGTTGTTGCTGCATCCTTTTATTTAAGGACTTGTTTTAAAAGTCTTTTTTGTCACTCCTTGTAAAATTCTTTTGTTATTAGTAAATTTTGCTTATAGGAGCATGGCTCCTGTATTACAAGGGAAAAATATAAAGAGCACATCTTAGGATTATAGTTGTTAAAAGATAACTTGTGCATATCATTGTACAGTAAATGTCAACTGTGTGCCTAACTATTCTATCAATACTTTCCTTCTTTAACAAAGAAGAAACAACAATCAGAATGTCAGTTATTTTTATTGAACTAAAAAGAAGATTAAAATTTTTATTTGGTTTGCGTTATGTTCTGTCCATTAGAAAATACTAATAAAATATTAACAAACCTTTTTGTTGAATTTATTTGGTAGTGATGTATTCTTATTACTTTAAAAAGTGCTTGCTCAATGCTTTTATTTTTAGTATCTCTGTGTATTTTCCTTTCTTTTTATTTTAGAAATCAAGCAACTTAAGTTCCATAGTGATAGAAGAGCTGTTGAGTGATTACTGATAACTTAGTGAATTTCATTTTTCCATTTATGGGGCAAGTAATTTACGACCACTATGTTCTAGAAACTTCATACTTACCTATCATACAAAATTATAAAGTCATTTTCCCATAGGGAGAAAGAGCTGTACTAAGTAGTCCATTAACAGTTTTTATTTGATCTCATTTTTAATTCATAGTCTGCCTAATATTTTAGATGCTTCACTTCTAAAGGCAACAGATTCAGTACTTACAATGTGGCTATGTCTGGTTGGTCATAATATTTTCAGTCTTGCATCTGTATCCGTAGACTTCTCAGACATCAGCTGTGAGTACTTTCACCCTGCCATGGACAGGCATAGTATTTGTCAAAGTGCATCCTGTAAAATATTGGTCTCTTTAAGATGTTTCTGGGCAGTAATTTTATACTTCTATGTAACTTATGCAAATCTACGTACTCTTCCAAACCCTAAAATGTTCCTTTACAAGCCAAATGATACTATCAAAGTTTCTGAAAAGTTCTGGAATAAATAAGTCTATTTAATTTTGTTTACCTAACTTTCCAAACCACAGAATTTTTTTGTCATCAACACCTATTAATAGCTTGATAATGTTCCCGAGGAACATGATTTGAAAAATCTTACATGGGGTGAAAAAAAGGTGAAGCATCTTTTTTTTTTTTTAATTTTATTATGTTATGTTAGTCACCATACAATACATCATTAGTTTTTGATGTAGTGTTCCATGATCCATTGTTTTCGTATAACACCCAGTGCTCCATACAGTACGTGCCCTCAATACCCATCACCAGGCTAACCCATCCCCCCACTCCCCTCCCCTCTAGAACCCTCAGTTTGTTTCTCAGAGTCCATAGTCTCTCATGGTTCATCTCTCCCTCCAATTCCCCCCGCCCATTTTTCCCTTCCTTCTCCTAATGTCCTCCATGTTATTCCTTATGTTCCACAAATAAGTGAAACCATATGATAATTGACTTTCTCTGCTTGACTTATTTCACTTAGCATAATCTCCTCCAGTCCCATCCATGTTGATGTAAAAGTTGGATATTCCTCTTTTCTGATGGCTGAGTAATATTCCATTGTATATATGGACCACATCTTCTTTATCCATTCATCTGTTGAAGGGCATCTCGGCTCTATCCACAGTTTGGCTATTGCGGACATTGCCGCTATGAACATTGGGGTGCATATGGCCCTTCTTTTCACTATGTCTGTGTCTTTGGGGTAAATACCCAGGAGTGCCATTGCTGGGTCATAGGGTAGCTCTATTTTTAAATTTTTGAGGCACCTCCACACTGTTTTCCAAAGTGGCTGTACCAACTTGCATTCCCAGCAACAGTGTAAGAGGGTTCCCCTTTCTCCACAACCTCTCCAACATTTGTTGTTTCTTTCCCTGTCCATTTTTGCCATTCTAACTGGTGTAAGGTGGTATCTCAGTGTGGTTTTGATTTGGAATTCCCTGATGGCTAATGATGATGAACATTTTTTCATGTGTCTGTTAGCCATTTGTATGTCTTCTTCAGAGAAGTGTCTGTTCATCTCTTCTGCCCACTTTTTGACTTGATTATTTGTTTTTTGGGTGTTGAGTTTGAGAAGTTCCTTATAGATTTTGGATACCAGCCCTTTATCTGTAGTGTCATTTGCAAATATCTTGTCCCATTCTGTGGGTTGCCTCTTTGTTTTGTTGACTGTTTCCTTTGCTGTGCAGAAGCTTTTTATCTTGATGAAGTCCCAAAAGTTCATTTTTGCTTTTGTTTCACTAGCTTTTGGAGATGTATCTTGAAAGAAGTAGCTGTGGCCGATGTCAAAGAGGTTCCTGCCTGTGTTCTCCTCTAGGATTTTGATGGATTCCTGTCTCACATTGAGGTCTTTCATCCACTTTGAGTTTATCTTTGTGAATGGTGTTAGAGAATGGTCGAGTTTCATTCTTCTGCATGTGGCTGTCCAGTTTTCCCAGCACCATTTATTGAAGAGACTGTCTTTTTTCCATTGCATGTTTTTTCCTGCTTTGTCAAAGATTATTTGACCATAGAATTGAGGGTCCATATCTGGGTTCTCTATTCTGTTCCATTGGTCTGTATGTCTGTTTTTGTGCCAGTACCATGCTGTCTTGGTGATCACAGCTTTGTAATATAGCTTGAAATCGGGCAACGTGATGCCCCCAGCTTTGTTTTTCTTTTTCAACATCTCCTTGGCGATTCAGGGTCTTTTCTGATTCCATACAAATTTTAGGATTGTTTGTTCCAGCACTTTGAAAAATGTCATTGGAATTTTGATCGGGATGGCATTGAAGGTATAGATTGCTCTGGGTAGCATAGACATTTTAACAATGTTTATTCTCCCGATCCATGAGCATGGAATATTTTTCCATCTTTTTGTGTCTTCTTCAATTTCTCTCATGAGTGTTTTGTAGTTCCTAGAGTATAGATCCTTTACCTCTTTGGTTAGGTTTATTCCGAGGTATATTATGGTTTTTGGTGCTATTGTAAATGGAATTGTTTCTTTAATTTCTCTTTCTACAGTGCGTTGTTAGTGTATAAGAAAGCAACTGATTTCTGTGCATTGATTTTGTATCCTGCCACATTACTGAATTGCTGGATGAGTTCTAGTAATTTGGGGGTGGAGTCTTTTGGGTTTTCCACATAAAGTATCATGTCGTCTGCAAAAAGAGAGAGTTTGACTTCTTCTTTGCCAATTTGAATACCTTTTATTTCTTTTTGTTGTCTGATTGCTGTTGCTAGGACTTTTTTTTTTTTTAAATATTTATTTATTTATTTATTAGAGAGCGAGTGAGAGAGAAACAGCATGAGAGGGGAGAGGGTCAGAGGGAGAAGCAGGCTCCCCGCTGAGCCGGGAGCCCGATGTGGGACTCAATCCCAGGACCCTGGGATCATGACCTGAGCCGAAGGCAGTCACTTAACCAACTGAGCCACCCAGGCGCCCAAGGACTTCTAGTACTATGTTGAACAACAGTGGTGAGAGTGGGCACCCTTGACATGTTCCTGATCTTAAGGGAAAGGCTCTCAGCTTTTCCCCATTGAGGATGATATTCGCTGTGGGTTTTTCATAGATGGATTTTACGAGCTTGAGGAATGTTCCCTCTATCCCTATACTCTGGAGAGTTTTAATCAGGAAAGGATGTTGTATTTTGTCAAATGCTTTTTCTCCATCAATTGAGAGGACCATATGGTTCTTCTCCCTCCTCTTATTAATGTGTTCTATCACATTGGTTGATTTGCGAATGTTGAACCACCCCTTGCATCCCGGGGATAAATCCCACTTGGTCGTGGTGGATCATCCTTTTAATGTATTGTTGGATCCTATTAGCTAGGATTTTGTTGAGGATTTTGGAATCCATATTCATCAGGGATATCGGTCTGAAATTCTCCTTTTTGATGGGGTCTTTGCCTGGTTTGGGGATTAAGGTAATGCTGGCCTCATAGAATGAGTTTGGAAGTTTTCCTTCTGTTTCTATTTTTTGAAACAGCTTCAGGAGAATAGATATTATTTCTTCTTTGAATGTTTGGTAGAATTCCCCAGGGAATCCATCAGGCCCTGGACTCTTGTTTTTTGGGAGGTTTTTGATCACTGCTTCAATCTTGTTACTGGTTATTGGCCTATTCAGGTTGTCAATTTCTTCCTGTTTCAGTCTTGGCAGCTTATAGGTTTCCAGGAAGGCCTCCATTTCATCCAGATTGCTCAGTTTATTGGCATATAGTTGTTGATAATAATTTCTAATAATTGTTTCTATTTCCTTGGTGTTAGTCATGATCTCTCCCCTTTCATTCATAATTTGATTAATTTCGGTCCTTTCTCTCTTCTTTTGGATAAGTCTGGCCAGTGGTTTATCAATCTTATTAATTCTTTCAAAGAACCAACTTCTAGTTTCATTGATCTGATCTACTATGTTTCTGGTTTCTAATTCATTGATTTCTGCTCTAAGTTTAATTATTTCTTTTCTAATGCATGGCTTAGGCGTCGTTTGTTGCTTTTTCTCTAGTTCTTTAAGGTGTAGAGTTAGTTGGTGAATTCGGGATTTTTCTGTTTTTTTGAGTGAGGCTTGGATGGCTATGTATTTCCCCCTCAGGACCGCCTTTGCAGTATCCCATAGGTTTTGGACCGATGTGTTTTCGTTCTCATTGATTTCCATGAATTGTTTAAGTTCTTCTTTGATTTCTTGGTTGACCCAAACATTCTTGAGCAGAGTGGTCTTTAGCTTCCAAGTGTTTGAATTTCTACCAAGTATTTTCTTGTGATTGAGTTCCAGTTTTAGAGCATTGTGGTCTGAGAATATGCAGGGAATAATCTCAGTCTTTTGGTATCGGTTGAGACCTGATTTGTGACCCAGTATATGGTCTATTCTGGAGAAAGTTCCATGTGCGCTCGAGAAGAATGAGTATTCTGTTGTTTTAGGGTGGAATGTTCTGTAAATATCTATGAAGTCCATCTGGTCCAATGTATCATTCAAAGCGCTTGTTTCCTTGTTGATTTTCTGCTTAGATGATCTGTCCATTGCTGAGAGTGGAGTATTGAGGTCTCCTACAATTAACGTATTCTTATCAATATGACTCTTTATTTTGGTTAACAGTTGGCTTATGTATATGGCTGCTCCCATGTTGGGGGCATAGATATTTACAATTGTTAGATCTTCTTGTTGGATAGACCCTTTAAGAATGATATAGTGTCCTTCTGTGTCTCTTATTACAGACTTTAGTTTAAAATCTAATTTGTCTGATATAAGAATTGCTACCCCAGCTTTCTTTTGAGGTCTGCTGGCATGGAAGATGGATCTCCATCCCTTCACTTTCAGTCTGGATGTCTCTGTAGGTTCAAAATGAGTCTCTTGTAGACAGCATATGGATGGGTCCTGTCTTTTTATCCAATCTGCAACCCTGTGCCATTTTATGGGAGCGTTTAGGCCATTCACGTTGAGAGTGATTATTGAAAGATATGAATTAATTGTCATCATGTTGCCTGTGAAGACGTTGTTTTTATAGATTGTCCCTGTAAATTTCTGTTGTAGATCACTCTTGGGGTCTTTCTCCTTTTATAGAACCCCCCCCTTAATATTTCTTGCAGGGCCGGCTTAGTGGTCACATATTCTTTCAACTTCTGCCGGTCGTGGAAGCTCTGCATCTCTCCATCCATTCTAAATGAAAGCCTTGCCGGATAAAGTATTCTTGGCTGCAAGTTCTTCTCATTTAGTACCCTGAATATGTCTTGCCAGGCCTTTCTGGCTTGCCAGGTCTCTGTGGATAGGTCTGACATTCTGATGTTCCTCCCTCTGTACGTAAGGAATCTCTTCCCCCTAACTGCCCTTAAGATGGTTTCCTTGGTTCTAAGATTTGCAAGTTTTACTATTACGTGCCGGGGTGTTGGCCTGTTTTCCTTGATCTTAGGAGGGGTCCTCTCTGCCTCTAGGACTCGAATGTTTGTTTCATTCCCCAGATTAGGGAAGTTCTCAGCTACGATTTGCTCAAATACATCTTCTAGCCCTCTCTCTCTCTCCACTCCCTCCGGGATTCCAATTATTCTGACATTGGAACGCCTCATGGTGTCACTTATTTCTCTGATTCTATTTTCATGGATTCTGAGTTGTTTTTCCCTGGCCTCCTCTTTCCCCTTTTTATCTATTATACTGTCTTCCAGATCGCTTATTCTCTCTTCTGTCGCAGTTACCCTAGCTGTTAGATTATCTAGATTGGATTGGATCTCATTGATAGCATTTTTAAGTTCTGCCAATTCACCTTTTATTTCTGCCCTTAGAGACTCTATGTTGCCATTAATTGATTTCTCCATTCTAGCCATTGTTTTCACAATTGCTAGCCTGAATTCCATCTCCGACATCTTGGTTATATCTGCATCCATTTGTAAATCTGCAGCATAAGTCATAATCTCTGAGTCTTTTCTGTTTTGGGGGCTCCTCCTCCTAGTCATTCTGTTGATGGGTGTTTGAGGGAATGTATAGAGTCGAAATTATTGACCAGAACCCAAGCAAGATGCACCTGTTTTCTTGGGACCTTAGGGTTGCTGGCCTCTTGTTTTCCCAGCCTGTCTTCTGCAGGAGGGGCCTGCCGTGCTGTTACTCAGGCAACCCTGTTTGGGCGGAGTTGCCCTGCGCCCCTGTGGCAGGGGATGGGCTCAGTGGGAATCAGTGTTTGGGGCTTTTGTTCTCTGGCGCCTTTCCCTGGCGGCTTTCCGCGTCTCTTCCATGAGTCAGAGCAGAAGAGACCGTTTCCAACCCTCTGCCTCAGAGCAGAGAGACCTCAGTCTGTTCTTCAGTGAGCTCTCCAGGCCACACTGTCTCCGTTTCTGTCCGTGCTCCTATAAACTGCAGCGTCCTGTGTTGTGCGCCCCTCCGCAGCGCTCCCAGTCCTGCCTCCAGGTCGGGGCACGTCTCTGCCCTTTGTACTTCTAAAACTGCCAGCCGCTCCCAGTTCGTGTGCGCGCGCGACTCCACCGCTTGGGGTCCTGTCCCGGGGACTGCAGTTCGCGTGCGCGCGACTCCACTGTGTGGGGTTTCCACCCCGGGGGTTGCAGTTCACCGGCGGGACCCCGGCGCACCGGGTTTCCATCTCGGAGGCTGCAGTTCGCGTGCGTGCGACCGTCGCTCCGGGTTTCTGTCCGGGGGGCTGCGGTTCGCGTGCGCGTCACCCTGCCGGTCTGGTTTTCCACCCTGGGGGCTGCCCTAAAGTTCTTTCCCGACGCTACCGGTCTGCGAGTCTGTGCCCCGTCCGCAGCGCGCGAGGCTGTCACTCACCAGCGGTGTAGGATCCCCACGGCCAGGCACCCTCCCGCTGCCGTTTATCCTCCGATATCTGCCCGCAGAATCACGGCTCTCCGCTTCGTACCTCAAAACCAACTGCCTGCGATATTCTGTTTGTAGAGATCCAGATCTTCTTACATCTCAGGCTGGTTTCGTGGGTGCTCAGAGTGGTCTGGTAGATATCCAGCTCAATTCCGGGGACCAGTTGAAATAGGGTCCCCTACTCCTCCGCCATCTTTCCCCCGTGAAGCATCTTTAGTTAGGGCATAAACTCTAGATAGAATATAAACCAATGGATTTGGGATATGAAGTTTTATTTTCAGCCTGTAATTCCAATGGAAAGTTGAGTCTTTGAAAGAAAAAGGAGAACATGAAAAATTAACAGATGGTTATATATCAGATACTAGAGTTGTGGACCTGAGTACCAGAATAATGAACTCAGTAAGGGATAATATAGTATGTCCCATGAGGAGTGGGAAAGATACTTGCCAAGGATCTTGCTAGTGTGGTCAAGAGGATATTAACTAGGAAGTGCAGAGGGGAGGGAGAAATGTGATACAGTTCAATTTTTAAAATGTGTGCCAGACATTGACCCATATATACTGGCAGATATCGTTTGGCCTAGGAAAAATTGCAGCAGCTGAGAACCTAGTACTTCACAAGAAAAAAAATTTAATAGAATGAAAATTAATCCACTCATGTTTATTACAGTGTATGAGAAATGGATGAAATGTGATATTTTAAGTGGGTAAACATAATCTTTTGCATAGCATCAGGTGGAATAAAAAATAGGATTTTTGTATGGGAAGTCCCCAGGACCACCCCCTGGTAATTCACTAGGAGAGCGGACAGACTCAGAGCCTATAGTCCTACTCACAGCTAAGGTTTATTACAGCAAAAAGATAAAGAACAAGATCAAAAGGAAAGGGCTCGTGGGGCAAAGTCTGAGGGAAACCTCCTGAGCTTCCAAGTTATCCTCCCAATGGAGTCTTGCAGGAGACACAATTCTGCCCCCAGCAAAGTGCACTTAATTCTGCCCCACGTGAACTGTTGGCAACCAGGGGAGCTGATTCAAGACTGATTTTTGGGGGAGGTCCTGTAGGCACTCTGCCTGGTATGTACTGAAAGTCTGAACTCTCCAAAGGAAAGCACGTATTCTGCAAAAGCCATGCATTTTGTACAATTTAGTTTGGGGAATGGTAGGAATGCTTCCGAAATTAAGTTCTCAGATACCTGAGAACAAGGGCTAACCTTGTAAGGCGGCCTTTCAAAGGACAGCAGTTCTACCTGCTGTGTTAATTCTTTTTGCTCAACTATATACCTTGATCCCAAGAAATGGCTAATCGTAATGAAGATTTGCACTGAAAGTAAGATTTATCCTCATGTAGAAGCCTCTATACCTAGAGGTGGAAATAGCAGAGAGAATTTAGACGTAGATAAAAGGGAAAAAAGATTAAGCAATGTTGTCTTCTATATATACTGCAATCCAAGAAGCCAGAGGAACAGATTTGTGTATTTCCAATAAAGATTCCCATAACAGTTATTTAGTACTTAATACTCCAAACAACCTTTTGAGGTATCGATACTGTTCTGCAGTTGATAAATGGGAGAACTCAGGCATATAGTGGTTGAGTCATTTATCCAAAGTTTCACAGTGGGTAAGTGCTCAGGATGGAATCTCAGCTGTGGTGGTCTGATTCTAGTCTGTGCCATAGTTTCTCAGGAGTGCTATTGACATTTTAGGCTGCATAATATGTTCTGGGAGCTGTCCTGTGCATGATGGGATGTTTAGCAGCACCCTTGATCTCAACCCACTAGATAATTTCCGTAACACTACCCTTCACCCCCAGTTATAACCAAGAATGTCACGAGACACTACTACATGATATCTGGGGCAAAATTGCCACCAGTTGAGAACCACTGATCTATGCTCATTCACAAAGACTGTCTTTTCTCCACAAGCAAATACATGACAAATCTGTGGCTTGCCTTGTAGGGGAATGTAAAGGGGATGCCTAACTCTGCCTTAAAAGGAGGGGAAAGGTGGGGTGGGGGGGCAGCAAAACCAAATATTTAACCTTGTCTTTAAGGAAGCATCCCTGTAGTTGACGGGAGGGAGGGGAAGAAAGGGAGTTTGCAACCTGAGAGAGAAAACGGGGTTTTTCTTAAAGATGTGAGATGAATGTATGAGAAAATTGCCACGATCAGGCTGTTAACTTGCTAACACTGGTATTGTGGGATCTTTTTCTTTCAAATAACTGTTGTCCCTTTTATTTTGTGAGCCAGTCCTTCTAGAGCCTGAAAATTCCCTTGCAGTCTTTGCTAGTAAATGCCTTCCCTGAATGCTCTTGTGTCTTGAGTTTTCCTTTTGACAGGTGAGAACCCCACTGGGATGCCAGGTGACTCACCTAATGCACTGACTTTGCCTTCAGGGATGAACCTCATTCCACAATTAGAGCTTCTACCCCTGCTGACTGTTTTCTTTTTCTTTCCCTCTGGTTCTTCTTCTGGGTCTTGGTCAAGTCAGGTTCTGGTTTTGAGTAAGTGCACAGCTGCTTCATTTCTCCATTGATAGAAGCAATGTTGGGAAGCTGGTTTTTGCTTTCTGATCTGATTATCAAGCAGTCATTTGCCTTTTTTTTTTTTTTGCCTACCTGTCTTGGGGATTCTTAATATCTTACTGGCATTTCAGACATAGGTTTAGTCAGGCCAATAGCTGGTCTCACCTGTCGGATTAAGATGGTCAACGTTCCAGACCACAGGTGTTCCTTCTGGTAGTAGAATCCTCCATGTTGTTTGTCTTATTCATACAGTACTATAAGCTAAAAAAAAAATTCAAGAAACAATTTTTCATGCCTGTTGGAAAGAAAGCAGCTTCCCGCAGTCATTCTTGTCTTTGAACTCCCTCCTTACAACGCTGTTACAAAGAATTGGTAAGTTTTTTCCTTATTTTTGATTCAGATTGCAGTTGTAAAAGTGAGCCTGCTGGTTGTCTGTGTGTGTAAATGGAAAAGAAAAAAGCCTTTTACAAATTGTCTGTGATACTGTACTTGTTGCTGGCATTCACCCACTTTATGGCCTCAACTTCCGGAATTAATTGGGCATAAAAATTGATCATTTATAAGGACTATTGGGATATCTAATATAAAAATACAGATTAACCATCAAATAGAGAATGCATAAAAAGATTAAAAAAATTAAAATTAGTATCATTTGGTTTTAGGGTAAGAGTTTAGAATTAAGAATTTTCCTTGTTTTGTAACAGTATGTATGATAGAACGGGACTGCAGATTGAAAGATTACTTCTGGCTTGTCAGGAGCTTCATGACTTCTTATGCAACCCGCGGGAAGTTGAGTAGCCTGATTTTTTTCTTCCTTATTTCTTTAAGAACAAACAAAAAAACCCACAATGAACCAGACGCAGATTTGAAAAAAAACCTTTGTGTCAAAAACTAAATACACATATGTACTGAAATAGGAAGAAATCTAGCACTAAACTCCTCCAGGGTTTTCTAGATTGCTCAAGAGTTGGATAAAATTCTTTTATTGCATGAGTATGAAATATTTTCCAAATGTGTTTGCTGGTAGACTTGTGTACCTTTGCTTATCTCCATAATTGATAAATTAGATTATAAAGTCTTAAATTTAATGAAGCTCCTATTCTGAACATAAACAGACTAAGTAGGAATTAATGTAAATTTAAAATAAAAGAACCAAGTAAGTTTCAGAGTCAAAGTAAAAAAAAAAAAAGTCCAGTGGATAAATTTGCTAGTTCTTTAAGGAAACCCAAATACTTGCTGAAGGAAGTGGGGTAGAAGTTAGTCATTCTTTAAATTAATGGCCTAGATTGCTGGGATGCAAGATCAGAAACAAAAACATGCGTAAGCTATCAAATAAAAGAAGAGTGCTAAGAGCTTGTTTTAATAATTAGGTATATAAATGTGGAAAAAGTCAAAATATTACTAAATGAAGCAAATACTTGGATAAATTAGACAGTTTTAATAATTTTGGTTTAAAACAACTACATGTCTTTGCCCTAGTATGAAAAGTAATATTACTCTTAAGTTTCTAATTTTTATAAAACTTGGATATGTTTTCCTATGGAAAGCCTTATTTGAATGTCATGTATTTCCCACACTGATTTAATGGATCAAGTAAGTTATCTTTGTCTCCACAGAACATTTAAGATTATGAAAATGTGAAAGTTGTGTTTGACTAATTTAGTAGTTTTCAAATGGGGGTGAATTTACTCTTCATGGAACGTATGGGAATATCTGGACATTTTTGATTGTTGGGACCAGAGAAATTGCTTAATGAGTAGAGGACAGGAATATAGCTCAATATCCTATAGCATCTTAATTAGTAGAGGACAGGAATGTAGCTCAACATCCTATAGCACCCTACAACAAAGAACTTTCAGGTCCAAAACATCAATAGTACTGAGGATTGCAAAACCCGGAACTGAATAAAATTATTATGGCTTTGTAAAAAGGATTTATTCTTCTGGTGCTTCAGATCATAAAACAGTGTTGTATAGTTACTACATTTACAATAACTATGTAAAAAATTTTTATATGGTTTTTGAAATTCATCTATGTTGTGACAAGTACCAATAACTCATCCTTTTTATTGTTAATAATATTCCATAGTGTGGATAACTACTTATCTATTCCTCAGTTGAAGGACACTGGCTTATTTCAAGGCCTTGGTAATTATAAATAAAGCTACTATAAGCATTGTTGTATAATAAAGAATTTGGTCTCTCTCTTTGGTTCCTGAACCTGGTAGACTCTAAATCCATGGAATTTCCTATGTAATGGGGGTGTCTTTACTATTCATGAGCCCCTTAGATCACCTGAGTTAATGCTAAGGAGATGAGTTGACTTAGGATGGGAGCTGGTCACCAGAAGGATCAATCATGTGATTAAGAGGTTTGGGTAAGAAGAGGGGAACTGGAGGGGTGCCTGGGTGGCTCAGTCATTAAGCATCTGCCTTCAGCTCAGGTCATGATCCCTGGGTCCTGGGATCAAAACCCACATCAGGCTCCCTGCTCAGTGGGGAGCCTGCTTCTCCCTCTCCCACTGCTGCTCCCTCTGTCTGTGCTCTCTCTCTCTGTCAAAAAAATAAAATCTTAAAAAATAAAAGGGAACTGGAAATTGAGTTCAATTATGTGGCCAATGATCCAATCAATCATGACTCTGTCATGGAACTCCGATAAGAACTCATGACATCAAAGCTCAGTAGAGTTTTCTGGTTGGACAACAAACACATTATTGTGCTAGAACCTTGACCCACTCTGATTCCATGGGAAAGGGGGCAAGGAAGCTCTGCATGTTGGAACCTCCCAGACCTTACCATCTATGTCTCTTCATTTGACTGTCCTGATTTGTATCATTTATAGTAAAACTGTAATCAAATTATGTTTTCCTGAATTCCATGAGTAGTTCTAGTGAACTATTGAAATGCGGTTGTGGGAACCCCTGGATTCATAACCAGTTAATCAGAAGTACAAGTGGCCTGGGCACTCCCAAGTGTGGTTGGCATCAGGAGTAAGGGCAGTCTTGTTGGAGACTGTAGAATGTGATGTTAACTCTGAATGATTAACACAGAATTGTATTGCTGTATACTAGTTGGTGTCAGAATAAGCATTCAAGGGAAAAATAAAACAACGAAATCAGAGGGAGACAAACCATAAGAGACTCTTAATCATAGGGAACAAACAGGGTTTCTGAAGGGGAGAGGGGTGGGGGGATGGGGTAACTGAGTGATGGGCATTAAGGAAGGCAAGTGATATAATGAGCACTGGGTGTTATATAAGACATGAATCACTGACTTCTACCTCTGAAACCAATAATACATTATATGTTAATTGAATTCAAATAAAAAAATAAAAATTTGAACTGTGAATTCAGTGTCTCTTATAGATACAGAATTACTCAGCTATATTTGTTTATTCTTGAGAAAATTTTGGTAGTTGACATCTTTTAAGAAATTTGTCCATTTTATCTAAGTCGGCGTTTCTCAACCAAAGTGACATTAGGGTAGGATAATTCTTTGCTGTGGGAGGGTGTCCTTTGCATGATAGGATGTTTAGCAGCATCCCAGGCCTCTATTCACTAGATGCCAGAAGTCTCCACTTGGGACAACCCCAAATGTCTTTACACAAGACATTATGTAATGTCTTGTCTAATTGTCCCCTGTTGGCTGAGAATGAGTGATTTAAGTTATCAAATTCATTGTCATAATGTTTTTTGTAATATTGTCTATCTTTTAACATACATATGATCTGTAGGAATTTTCTCTCTTTTATCTCTGATATTGGTAATTTATGTCTTGTCTTCTTCTCCCTCTCCTTCCCTTCCTCTTCTCCCTCCTCTGCCTATCTCTTCCTCTCATCAGATTGGCTAGCATTTAATTTTATTAGAACTACTTTTGGTTTCATTGATTTTCTCTGTTGCTTTTCTGCTTTCAATTTTATTTTTTCATGTTTTTATCTTCATGTCTGTCCTTTTTTCTTTTTTTTTAAAGATTTTATTTATTTATTTATTTGACAGAGAGAGAGAAACAGCATGAGAGGGGATAGGGTCAGAGGGAGAAGCAGGCTCCCTGCTGAGCCAGGAGCCCGATGTGGGACTCGATCCCAGGACTCCGGGATCATGACCTGAGCCGAAGGCAGTCACTTAACCAACTGAGGCACCCAGGCTCCCTGTCCTTTTTCTTGATTTTAGTTTATTTCCTCTTCCTTTCATAGTTCCTTAAAGTAGAAGCTCAGATAATTTCCTAATATATTCATTTAACACTATAAATTTCCCTCTAAATGTATTTTAGTTGCATCCCATAAGTTCAGGATTGTTTTCTCTTTATTTTCATTCAGTTCAAAAGATAGTTCTATTTGACTCCTTTGATCCATGGGTTACTTAGAAGTATATTTAATTTCTAAACATTTTGGGATTTTCCATATATGGGCTATTGATTTCTAGTCTCTTTCCATTTAGGTTAGAGAACACACTTTATATACTTTCTGTTCTTTTTAACTTTGTTGGGATTTGTTTTGTGACCAGCATGTGACCTATCTTGGTGGATCTTTCATGTGTACTTGAAAAGAATGTATATTCTGTTGTTACTGGGTAGAATATTCAATCATTGTTCGTTATGTCAAGTTCTTTGTAGTGTTCAGGCTTACATCTTTACTATTTTTTTCCTGCTTTGTCTTTCAATTACTGAGAAATGAGTTTTGAAGACTCCAGTTACAGTTGTATACAGTTTTTCTCTTTTTTAAGATTTTATTTATTTATTTGACAGAGAGAGAGAGCACAAGTAGGCGGAGTGGCAGGCAGAGGGAGAGGGAGAAGCAGGCTCTCCGCTGAGCAGGGAGCTGGACATGGGGCTCGATCCCAGGACCCTGGGATCATGACCTGAGCCGAAGGCAGCCACTTAACTGACTGAGCCACCAGGCACCCATTTCCTTTTAGTTCTATTAGGTTTTGCTTCATGTTATTGAAGATTTGTTCATACGTATTTAAGATATTTATGTCTATGGGATGAAATGACCCATTCATCATTGTCTAATGCTTCTCTTTATCCCTCCTAATATTCTTTGTTCTGATGTCAACTTTGTCTGATATGTAGACCTTAAAAAAAACCATACTCCAAGCTAGACTTAGCCCATGAGCCGTAGTGTGTTGACTTCTGTTCTAGGAGGTTTCTTGTTCAGAGGCATAGTTGATTCTTTTGTTGCTGGCTGGTTGGTTTGTATTTTTATCTCTGCCATTTAATCTGGGTGTTTAAACCATTTAAATTTATTTATTGATATTGTTGAATTTAAATTTATCATCTTGCTAGCTGTTTTCTATTTTTTCCATTTATTCTCTATTCCCTTTTTCCTCTTCTTTTGGATTATTTTTTATGAATCCATTTGATCTTTCCTAGTGACCTTTAGCCTTACTTTCTCTAAATAATTAATGTTTCTTTTAAAGTTTATTATGCAACTTTAAATTGTCACAACTGTGTTAAAATGATATATTACTTTATGTATTCTATAGGAATTGTACAATATATTTCCAATTCCTCCTTTATTGTTGTTTTGCTATACATTTTATTTTTACATATATTATGAGCCCTACAGTTAAACTCTTAATTACCTTACCTTAGTCAAATATCTCCTAAATTGATTAAAAACAAGGAAAAATATCTTTTATACTTAGGTTCATTTTTACCATTTACAGTGCTTTTCATTTGTTTGTGCAATCCAAGTTTTATCTAGTAATAATACTTCTGCCTGAAAAATTTTGATTTAACATTCGTGGTGGTACACATCTATTGCCATTGAGTTCTCTCAGTTTTTGTTGTATACACAAGTCTTAACTTCACCTTGATTTTTGAACAATATTTTCACTACACATAGTATTGTGGGTTGACTGCTTTTTTTCCTCACCAGTACTTTAAATATGCTCCATGACCGTGAAAAGATCAGTGGTTGTCAGGGGTTTGGGAGGTGGGAAGGGAAGGAGGGATGAACAGGGGAAACAAAGGGAATTTTTAGGGTGAGGAAACTATTCTTAATAAAACAAATGGTGGATACATGTCATCAGGCTTGTGTCAATACAATACAAAGAGTAAACCTTAATGTAGAGTATGGACTACAGTTAATGTAGTCCATAGTTTACATTGTTAATATATATTAATAAGGTACATTATGTAATAATTATAACTACATTAATTATTATATTACAATAAGCATTTGTAACAGTTGTTTAACACTAATGCAAGATGTATGTTAATAATAGAGAAAACTGGGGCGCCTGGGTGGCTCAGTCGTTAAGCATCTGCCTTCGGCTCAGGTCATGATCCCAGGGTCCTGGGATCGAGCCCCGCATTGGGCTACCTGCTCGGCGGGAAGCCTGCTTCTCCCTCTCCCACTCCCCCTGCTTGTGTTCCCTCTCTCACTGTCTCTCTCTCTGTCAAATAAATAAATAAAATCTTTAAAAAAGAATAATAGAGAAAACTGGGTGCGGAGTTGGAGGGTGAAGTGGGGAGTGGGTGGGTATATGGAGCTCTATGTACTTCCTCTTAATTGCGTAAATCTAAAGCTACTAACAAAAATAAAGTCAATTAATGATTTTTTAAAATACATCACTCTGTTGTTGGTCTTGCATGGTTTTGGAAGAGAAGTCTGATGTAATTATTTTTTTGTTTATATATGTTGCATCTTTTTTTCTTTTTGCTAGCTGCCTTCAAGATTATTTTCTTTGCTTTAGAGCAGTTTACCTATGCTGTGTCTAGATTTTTGTGTGTGCATATGCCTGTGTGCATGCATGTTATTTTCATGTTGCTTACTTACAACACTTACTGGAGCTTCTTGGATCTGTGGTTTTATGTATTTCATTATTTTTGGAAAAGTATCTTCATATATTCTTATTTCTTGTTCTCTTCTTCTCGGACTGCACTTACCTATATGTTAGTTCGACTGATGGTATCCTACATGTCTGGGATTTATTCCCATTCTTTTTTTCTTTGCATTTAATCCAGGAGAGAGGATTTGATTGATTCATCCAATCAACATCCAGCTTAGGGCATTCCTAATGTGTGTAGACTTTAGGACAAACCACATCAGAGGTCAGCGCTGGGTCAGGAGCCGTTCTTTGTCCAGTCATCTGTGGCAGTGCTCTCTGGTATCGAGCATGGTTGCCTACATCTGATTCTCTTAGTAGGCATCAGAGGCAAGATTGCTGATAGAGGTCATAGGTACGGCCAGCATCCCGAGGATGGCAGACGCCTGCCCAATACAGCTTACAAGGGAGAGCAAAGCAGGAAGAGTAAAATCATACTTTGGGAAAGGGAAATCAAGATATTATCATGCTCTTGCCCTAAAGCACAGAAATATTGTACAGAAGCTCATTCATCCTCTGGGTGTCCGTAAGTTCATGGGAGGTAGTTACTTCCATTTGACCTAAAATTTATATGAAGGATAGGAGTTACCTCTGAGGAGGCAGAGGAAAATTTAAATGACACCTACAATCAAGTACTTAGTAATATACTGAAGATTAGCTAGCAGGTCTAGGTTCCTATTACAACAGTATCACACATCACACCAAAACTACACTTGTCTGAAGTTAGCACATAGAAAACGGTTTTTAAGGAATATACTAATTAATCCCCTCTGCTGAAGAGTAATTGTGGGGAAGGACAATCCTTTACTAACTCTAGTGAGCCTTGTCCCTTTCTGATTACTGCTCCTACTTGTAATTGACTTGTACTAGTTCATGGACTGAGACAATATTCAGTGTGAGAACAGAAAATGAAAAAGGACAATGGAATAAGACTTCCATGGCTAAAATAGTAGTTCTCTAACCCACCAGCTCTGTGACCCTGTCAGTGACGGAATCATTCTGGAGCATGGACTGATCAGCTGGAGTCTCTGCTGTGCTCATTCTTGAATTCATATGCTTTCAGGCACATACAATGGATGTCTGGAGAGGCCCTCAGAACCCTCTGGAAGAGAATGTTTCCTAGGGGAAGAGGGAGTCTGGGTTAGAATCTTGCTCAGACCCCAGTGATCTGAAAGGAATAGCAATGCTGAGGGCAGCATCTCAAAGAGAGGCCTTTCCAAAACTTCTGTAAAACCGTAGTGTCACAGGGCGATTATTTAGGACCCATGTAAGCGAGAGCATATAGCTCAGAGAGGGAGCTGAGATAAATTCTCCTCACTTCCCCAGAAAAGCTTTGGCGTACTGTGGGCTCTGAAAAAGAGAGCACATCTTGGGCATCTGTGCACCTCCCCTGCCCCTGGCAAGCACAGCTCTCATGGACAAGACCCAGCAGTGCTCTGGGCCCTGGCTCTTTCTGTGGGCATTCTTTTGGGAGTTATTTCCTGTTAGCCTAGTCATTTGTTAGTCATTTGTTTTTCTTTTGAGACTTTGCACCTGTTAGGAGACAGGCTTTCTAGAAAATGTCTACACATTCTTTTGCAGAGCCATTTCTATTTCTTGAGTTCTTGCAGAGCTTACAAATTACTTTGGGGATTTTCTTATGTGGATAGATCGGCATGAAATAGGAAGTGGTAAAGAAATGAATGATTCTGTTCCTTCAGTCCATCTGCAGCTGGTACTTAGAGCCACCCTCTCATGTTGGTGCTATGAGGGGGTAGAACCTCAATCTATGGAGTTTAATTTATTTCTATTGAGCTACAGTCATGGAGATAAATTTACCAAGAACCAGTTTACAAATTATGGGAAATAACTTGATATTTTTACATCTTCTAATTCTGCATTTCAGGGTTGCCCTCAAGAGTGATTTGTGAGACTGTTCAGTATTGACTAAAGGAATGCTTTTTCCTGAAAAATAATAATCCTAGCTAGTGTTTAGCTAGCGCTTTACATAGCTTGCCTTATATAATCCTTGAAAATTCCCCATCAGGTATTATTATTATCCCCATTCTATAGCAGCAGCTTAGTTACAGGGGAAGGTCCATAATCTGTACATAGTCGAACAGTTAACATTGGGTTGGGCCAGAATTCTAAGTTGCTCTCCATCTTTCTGCCGTCTTGCCTTCAACTAGTGAAGAAAATGCCACTGGTGGACAGCCAAGCTTGAAAGCCAAGAGACTGGTTCATGAATCACAGTGGGGACGAATGGCCAGGACAAGAAAACCCATGGCCCATGAGGTATAAGCACATGAGGCTGACTGATTCACGCATGTGGGAGCCCTGAATATATAACACTGTGAAGAGGATGACTCCTGGAAAACTGGGCTGCACATAGGAAATGTAAGACATTATTAATGTTGCATATCAGTTAGTAGGCCCACCTCTGTGAAGTGACAGTCGTGGACGCAGACCATTTCCTTTGAATTCTTACTCTTTTTTTTTTTTTTTTAAGTAGAGTCCATGCCCAGCGTGGAGCCCACTGTAGGGCTTGAACTCATGACCCTGAGATTAAGACCTGAGCTGAGATCAAGAGTCGAACCCTTAACTGACTGAGCCACCCAGGTGCCCCTGAATTCTTATTCTTATCAATTCTTGTCCCCATCCAATAATTTGGAAGGGAATCTGGATCTACAAACTGTTCCACAACCATAGCATCATAAATTCAGAATGCCGATTTCATGAAGAAATAAGATTTCTCAAGTTGGTTTAGGGCAGTGTTGCTTTTAATTTCATATCAGAAAGCCTACCTAAGTTTGTCTTGGGGCTCAGATGCCTAAGGGACTGGTAGAGCAGGCTGGCTGGGCTCACCGGGCATGGAGAACTGAGACCCCTTTTGAGACGGAAGTTTCGATTCAAGGGGGAATCTTCCGCCTTTGTAGGTTCCCTAGCAAATGGGAATAGAGCCCCAGAATCATCATTAGCAGCTGTAGTGCAACCCAGTGTTTACCTGCAGGCTGGGCTCACTGTGCGATGGGGTCGTGTGGCTGTTCTCTGGAAACGTCGCCCTTTGGGTCTCCTACTTAGAATTCATGAATCATCGGGGGCACCTGAGAGAGGCTTTGGACTCCGAGGAACCAGTCAGTAGTATTGTGATGCAAGCTTGTTCAGGCTTACAAAGAGAGAATCCTCAGAAAATAAATTGGAAAATTACAATAAAGGGACAGTTGTACTGTTCAATTAGTCCCTGAAGAGGTTGGTTTCTAAAGGACACAACATTTAAATCCATACACAGTGTGGAATAGAGCACTTGAGATTACTGGAGAACGGAGCCTACTCTCTCGGAAAATCTTTCGGCAACAGGTGTTACTTCTTTTTCTCTTTGGGACATCAAAAGGTCAGAGAAGCATGAAATTTTCCCTAATGCAGCTTAGCGGCTAATCGTACACAAAGAAATGAAATTTTGATGGAGTTGCGAACAAACGCCTGTTGGCACCTGTTTTTGCCATCTTGGTTTGTTTTTCTTCCCACAGCATTTTACACCTCCTAATTTAATTTGTGACCGGCCCCCTTCCTCCCAGCTGTTCAGGCCTAGAAAGCACACACGCATTCACACGGGTTCCTGGAGCTTAACGCAGCACAGAGATTGAGCCAAGAGCACTGGCCAAGTCCTACGCAGGTCTTGGGGCCCAGCAATCCTGCTGTCTTTATCCCCCTGTGCGCTTGTAACTGGAAACTAGAGGTCTGATATGGAGTCTGCGAAGTTCAAAAGCTGTCAGAAAGTCTATCCCATCCAAGCGGGGCTTTCTAGAGGATTAAAGGGACCTCGGGTCACGGAGTGGCCTGTGCAGGAGCTTTGTGGTACGAAAAGTGACTTTGGCTGGAATAACCCCTGTGGAATTCTCACCAGATGCCCAAGTCAAGCTGCCCTTGGCGCCGTGGCCTCTGGGGAGTACGTGCAGATCCTGGAAGCCAAAAGCAGACGCACACACCAAGTCAGGAGTCTAGAGAGTTGGAACGTTTGACTGCGGTCCTGCACTTGTACGCGCTGCCGAGGACGTGTGCATGGACAGAGGTGGTATACCTTCTCTCTGGGGCTGCCGACAGTGTGAATTCAATCCCAATCCTCATGCCTGCTGTTTTCCAAAGAGTGGAGCCCACGGAATGCTAGGAATTCAAAAACCGCCTCAGGGGATTATCACAATATCTTTGTCACCAGGGACCGTGTTTCTCGAGATGGGGCTGCTCCTGAAGCCTCATGGTAAACCACCGTTTGCTACTTCCGCAACTTCCCCAGGACAGTGAGGGATGTTGGCCATAACACGGTACATTAAAAGGCCATAAATTTATCTGTGGGGCTGAAATAATATTTGAGTACAAAGGCAAAGCCTCTAGCTGCCTTGTAAATCAAAAACATGGTCCCAAAGGGACAAAATAAATCCCGAAAAAGTCCGAAATACATAAGAAAATTCAATTTGTGATAAAGAGGGCATCTCGTATCAGAAGAGCAAAGAAGGCAGTTTAATAATGGGTGTTGTGAAAATAGTGAGCTCATTCAGACCTCCACCTGTGTATCACGATAAACGGAAAATTCAGGAAAAATCCCATATGTAAAAGAGACTGAAGGCACCAGAAAAAAACACTGGGAGAATTTCTTTGCATCCTTGAAGTGGGAAAGGTCTTTCTAATGATGGTTCAAAATGTAAAAGCTATAAAATGAAAAATTAATTCAAGTACAGAAGATAAAAACACATTATACCATAAGCACATCAAAAATCAAATGACAAACTGGGAAAACATTTCTAACAACCAAAGACTCAACTCCCAAAACTCAACGCTCCACCAAAAACAATTTGAAAAAATAAATTTATTTTAAATATAAAGGCAGCACATTATACACATTGTACATCTTGTCTTTCAGCTCAGTGACAACTTCTTTATACTTTTTCATTGTTCGGGGAATTTCTTTACCCAGCCAGTCCCCTATTGGTGTATATACGTATGGGGTTCCCCCCTCCCAAATCTTTTGCTTTAAATGATTTTTCACGAAAGAAGAATTGCAGTGTTCAAGAGCGCAGACTATGAAGTCGGGTTGCCTGTGGGTTCCAGTTTTGGCTATTATCAATTTCAAGTTACATAACTTTGACTTTGGGCCTCTGTTTTCTCATCTGTGTAATGGGTTTGAAGTCAGTATCAGCGACACGAGATTGTAGTGAGGATCCAGTGTGTTACCATACAGGTAAAGGCCTTGGAGTGGTACCTGGCCCATCATCACTGCCCTGGGGGTGTTCATCATCGTTATTATTACTGTATGCCGAACAATATACATTTTACTGGCTTTGTAACCCTCTGGTTTTATAATGTTTAGGACTCCTAAACATTAGTTTAGTAAGAGAGACAAAGCTTCAGGGAAAGGTGCTGTTTTCTCAAGTAAAAATGTGGGATCCCACGGTGAGAGAATAAGTCTATTACTTGCTGTTTCTTACTTTCTAGTGAAGAGCTGCTTAGAAATGCAGCAGGTCAGGCACCAGGCGTGCAAGTTCTGTGCTCGCATACGTGTGTGCCAGGGATTCTGCGGCAGCCGGTCCCAGGGTACGGACATTGCTTGCTTGTGTTTTGCATTCTCATTTATATTGTGAGTCTTTGGAACAAGTAAACTTGATTTTCAGTTCTTTTCAATGTCTTCCAAGTCCTGGACGTATTCTCTTAGCACATTCTTGTTAATATTTTAATGCTGTTTAAAGCTAATAACGAAAGAAGGAAGTTCTAATTCTACTTCAACATTTCTTGTTACCCGGGAAGATTGAGATTTGGTGGCCTGAAAGAAAGACCACAGGCTTCGTAGTTGGTCAAATCTCAGCTCATCAATTACTAAATTTAGAAATGTCGGGAAAGTTACTAAACTGCTCTGAAAATAATCTAGCTCCTTTATCAAATCAGGATGTGAATACTTCACGCCCACAGTTATTCCAATGAATAGAGAGAATATTAAGGAGGGTGCTACCCAGCAGGTGTTCAGTCAATGGTAGATATTAGATGTGATTAGAACAGATTTTTCCAGGGGATTCTCTTCTGGTTGTCTGATGCCCCCTCCTGGACAGTCCAGAACCTGGATTAAGCAAGAGTCTGTCTATTTGATTCAAATTAAAGGTTATATGAAGTTTCCAGAAGCAGTGTATCAGGAAGAGTCTGAAATCAATGCCAGATAACCGGTACAACCAAGAAGAAAATCCAGGAGAGAGGCACTGGGTAGACACCAGAGAAACAAGATAAGGGTAGAAGGCGGAACCCAGAATTATCTGAAGGATAATATTAATTATGATAATTACTTTGTGTTGAGATTGACATGTTCAGAATTTGTATACATTATCTCAGTTAATCTTCGTTGAAATTCCACAGTACATAGGAGTAAATCTTCATGACTTTGGATTAGGCATCAGTACCCCAAACACAAGGAACCAAAGGAAAAAAAATAGATAAATTGGGCTTCATCAAAATTAAAAGTGTTGTCTTATATGTGGAACCTAAAAAACAACAACGAAAAAATCCAAACTCACTGAAAAAGCGATCAGAACTGTGGTTACCCGAGGCAGAGTATGGGGGAAGGGGAAATGGAGGAAGGTGGTCAAAAGATACAAACTTCCAGTTATAAGATGAGTAAGTACTAGGGACATAACGACTCTAGCTAACACTGCTATACATAGAGAAGTTGTTAAGAGAATAAACCACAAGAGTTCTCATCACAAGGAGAGTTCGTTTTTCCTTTTTTCTTTTTTTCTTTCCTTTCTTTTTATTGTATCTGAGTGAGAAGGTAGATGTTGGCTGAGCCTATTGTGGTAATCATTTCACAATATATGTAAATACCTTAAACCGATACAGTGACGTAGGTCAATTATTTTTCAACAAAACTGGAAAAAATTAGAAGTATTTTGTTTCCAAGAGCACAATCAAGAAAGTGAAAAGACAACCCACAGGGAGAAATTATTTGCAAATCTTATACCTGACAAGAGGCTTGTATCCAGAATATATAAAGAGTCCTTACAACTCACTAAAAAAATAGACAAAATACTCAGTTAAAACATGGGCAAAAGATCTGAAGAGACATTGCTCCCAAGAAGATACAGAAGTAGCCAACAGCACATGAGAACATACTCTACATTATTATTAGTCATTAAGGAAATACAAATCAAAACCACAATAGGATGCCACTTTATATTCACAAGAATAGCTTTAACAAAAAATACAAACGAGGATGTGGAGAAATCCGAACCCTCATCCTGTGGAAATGTAAAATGGTGCAGTCACTTTGGAAAACAGTTTGGCGGTTCCTCAAAATGTTAAACATAGAGTTACCGAATGACCCAGCAATTCCACTCCTAGGTATACACCCAAGAGAAATGAAAACATATGTCCACACAAGCATTTGCTCACAAATGTTTATATGGCAGCACTGTTCGTAATAGCCCAAAGTTGGAAACAACACAAATGTCCATTACCTGATGAATGGATAAACAAAATGTGGCATAATTTTATGATGGAATATTATTTGGCAATAACAAGGAGTAAATATTGGTACATGCCACAACATGGATAAATCTTAAAAGCATGCTAGATGAAAGAAAATAGTCACAAAAGGCCACATAATGAATGATTCCGTTTATGTGAAATGTTCCCAGTAGGGAAATCTATAGAAACAGAAAATAGATTAGTGTGATCAGGAATGAAAGGAAGACAGGGAGATGAGGAGTGACTGCTAATGGGTATGGAGTTCCTTTTTGGGGTGATGAAAACATTCTGAAATTAGTGGCGATGGTTGCATAACTCTGTGAATATACTCAAAAGCACGGAATTGCATTCTTTAAATGTGTGAATTGTATCATATGTGAATTAAATCTCAATAAAACTTTTAATAAATGTAAATTCAAAAAATCTTATGAAGTTGGTATTATTTCCACTTAACAGATAAAGTAACCGAGGATTGCAGAAAGCCAAATGCACTAGTGATGGAGCCAGAATTCAAAGGCAGTCTGTCATCTCCACAACCTGGATTCTTGGCCAGAATGTGCTGATGCTATAAGGCCCTCCTGGGCTGGGGAGAGACCCTGAAGTGACTTTTATAAGGGACCTTTGGTCGTAGACCTGCCAGAGGAGGAGCCCTTGCTTACTGGTCAGCCCTGGTTTCTCAAGCCCATTGTCCTGACCCGGTTCTGGCTCACGACTTCATGGAGGAGTGATCTCAGGATGCTGAGATGACTCACTGGTTGCTAAGATTTTGACAAGACGAACGAGGTCTAGGGCACAGAAGGCTTTGTTCCATTGCACAGCACATTCACTGGGATATGCTGAGTCCAGATGCTCTGAACTTGGGTGTGTTTCAGCATCACCGGAGAATCTTGCTGAAAAGGCAAAAATCCAGGCTCTACCCCGGACAGACTGAATTAAAAAGTGAACATCTCTGCCTGGTGAGAGTTGGCAGCTGAGTGAGATAAGGACAGAAAATCTGGTCACAGCAGAGAGGCTCTTGTAAGTCGGCGTCGCTACCTACAAAGCTCCAGAGAAGGCATTGCGATTCCGGCCCCAGAGGCGCCGCTGGGGGCAGAGAGCTGCTGAAGCGGACCCCCAGCGGTTGTGGGAGGAGCTCGACCGGGAGGCCTCGCTCAAGTTGCAAACTGCAAGGGGGTCCGAGGAGCAAAACTTCCATTTTGAGAGATCCAATATATGTTTTGACTATCTTGATAAAAAATCCACCATTTGTCTTCTTTTGAAAGCCACTCAAATAATCAAAAAAACCATGAAGTTTTGAGTAGAATTCATCCCACACTTTCTACCATGGAAAACCATTGTTTTATACTTCGATGAACACAATCCCAGAGATGATAAGACTCTGAGCCTCCGTACATGTAGACAGAGTCGTTTACAATTTCACGTATATGGGATAACACAGTCAATACGTGATATCTTATAAACCTGATAACAGTATTTTGGGGACCTCCATGCTTTAGGGAGAAAAGACTTCATCTTTAAAGAAAGAAAAACAGCTTGGGTTTGGTTTCTACAGTTTTCTAACAGTCACCTTCTTATATGAAAAATAAAAACAGTCCTAATCCTAAAGTACATATCCCAAATCAACAGATCACAAATTTTTTATTGCTGTTTATGTCAATACCTTTTTTTCCTTTGTGAATTGCAAAGCTAGTAAGGAAATAGATGAAAATAAACAGTTCATTTCTTCCATAAATATTTAGCAGTGCAGGAAATACAATGGTTGTCAAAAAATTTTATGAGTGCTTTCTAGATGCTTGAATGTGTACAGGTCCTTGGAAACGAAAGTTGTGATGTTTGAGAGTTTATAACTTTTAAGTTAATTCTTTCACATGTAGAAAGACAAAATATTAGTTTTTTTCACTCTATGTAAAGAAATTCTAGTGGGGCAAGAATCATTTTAGAAGCTGTTGATAAACTTCATTGTACTTTGTAATAAACACACATTGAAAATGTCCCAATAAATGTTCACTGACAGAAATTCTAAAAGTTTTCAAAACCAAACTTTATGTTCCAATAATCATTCTTCCTATCTTCAGGGAATTCAACAGAATATTTTCAGCTTTTATGCTGGCGGATGTCTCCATGGGACTGGAATTCTCGATTCTAACCCAGAGCAAGAGGTAAATTAATCTAGAAAATAAATTAAGTGGAAGAAATTTAGTTTTGAAACATTTCAGGTTTTATTTCCTATGGCATGAGAGCTGGTCCTGAAAACATGAGCTGTTTCTCAAGAGAAATTTTCAGCTTGATCTACAGAAATAGTAAGAAAGAGCAAATCTTTTTTTGTTGTTGTTTATTTAAAAAAATTTTTTAAAAAAATTCCAGTATAATTAACATACAGTGTTATATTAGTTTCAGGTGTACAATGTCGTGATTCAATAATTCTATACATTGTTCGTTGCTCGTAATTGTGCTCTCAATCCCCTTGACCTGATTTAGCCATCCCCCCACCTTCCTTCCGGTAACCCCCAGTTTGTTCTCTATTTTTAGGAGTCTGCTTTTTTGTCTCTTTTTTCCTTTTTTTCATTTGTTTTGTGTCTTTTTTTTTTTTCAAAGATTTTATTTACTTATTTGACAGAGAGACACAGTGAGAGAGGGAACACAAGTAGGGGGAGTGGGAGAGGGAGAAGCAGGCTTCCTGCTGAGCAGGGAGCTGGATGTAGGGCTCCATCCTAGAACCCTGGGATCATGACCTGAGCTGAAGGCAAACGCTTTATGACTGAGCCACCCAGGCGCCCCTGTTTTATGTCTTAAAGTCCACACGTGAGTGGAATCATATAGTGGGAAAGAGCAAATCTTTTTTATTCACAGCTAAATGTAGTATTACTAAGGATTAAGGAAACATCTGGAACAAACAGAAATCTCATGATAAATGATAGCACATTTAAATAGAAAGATGTGTATTTGACACTTTTTTTCTTCACATATATCCGCCTTCACCCACTGTTGGTATGAATCCATATTCTTTTTTTAGAGGTGTATTCCTCCCTCTAGAAAATACTAAAATTCTCTTGGGATATCCATAAATAAGCAAAAAATTCTTTTTAATTTCAAGGGATTTTGCACATAAGATAACTTTTCAGCTTGTTACCACTTCTATCTTTGTAATTGGACAGCTTGATAAAAGTGAAAATTAAATTTTTTTAAAAAAGCATACAAATACCAATCACTTATTAAAACCTTTTCCTTTTTATATGCCCTAAGAAACTATATCGGCTTCCAGAGTCTGCTGATCCAGAGCATACAGGGTCCATTTTTTTCTTTTCTGAGCCTGATGGCAATGCCTGGGTTGGGGGCAGGAGGTGGGAATAAACACTTCATAGGTTTTGAGGGGTTAATGCTAGGAGTTCAGCTATATATTGGATCACTTGCTTTTAGCAAAGCCAGGGACTGACTAACCAATTATCACTTGTAGGTAGTGACAGAGCAAAGAAACCAAAGACAGAAAACACTGCAAAATAAAAGTGTCAAGAGACATTAACAGTGCTGCGCCTGCCCTACTTTCCTTCCAAAGCAGTGTCAGGAAAGGGACACCCGGGTGGCTCTGTTGGTTAAGCGTCTGCCTTTGGCGCAGGTCATGATCCCAGGATCCTGGGATCAAGCCCTGCATCGGGCTCCTTGCTCAGTGGGGAGCCTGCTTCTCCCTCTCCCTCTGCCTCTCCCCCTGCTTGTGCTCTCTGTCTCTCTGACAAATAAATAGATAAAATCTTTAAAAAAAAAAAACAACACAAAACTAATGCTGCCACTTATAAAGGGCCCGCTGCCAAGTCTTTAAAAAAAAAAAAAAAGCACAATGTCAGGATAAACTTCAGAGGGCCTTTTCAGACTGGCACACAGATGTGGACTCCCCAGTTAGACAGAAACTCCTGCTTATGGTGAAAGGATTCTTGGGTTTTCCTTTGAATGTTGCAATCTCTGTGCCACCAGACACCGAGGCGCCGCGAGCTTGCAGCTTGACTGCCCTTCACATGGATGGGAATGTTGAGATAAATTAATTGGAGCCCCAAGTGGGGGTAGTCAGCTTTTATGGATGCCCACTTATTTAGAGAGAGATTCTTGCTCTTTCAGGAAAATGCCAGGCTAAGTTCATGGGACCCTTGGTAAAGGCATCTGCATAGGTCACTGAATTGCACTCAAAAGGAATAGGGAGCACCATGGCTGGTTCATATTGCCTCGCCGGGGACTTTACTTCCATTTGAGATTCTGGCCAAAGGCAGTTGACTCACCTAAGGAAGTGTGGGTCACTCCTGAGAGAAGCAGACATTGTTTAGAAATAGCACTGGAGCCTGAAGCTATGTGAATGGGACCCGCTGTTCCCACTTGTCTGTGCCCCAGCAGCAGAAGCCTAAGTAGGAGCCGTGGTAGGAATTACAAAGGGAACAGAGGTTTCTCTGCAGTTTGAGAACCACTAGGCCACTATGCAGATGTGCCTCCCGAAGCGACTACCATTAGGTAATAAACATTACCCAGATCTCTTATTTAGATTGACTGAAATGGAAGGCCTTTCAGAGGCCACCCAACGTATACATTTCAGTGCAAAAAAAAAAAAAAAAAAAAAAGAGTACAGTTATGTATTGTGAAAAACATACTATATATATTAAAATAAGTATGTTGCAGTCCTAGCTCTCACTAACTAGACTTGTGACCAGGCAATTTAATCTCTTTGTGTCTCATTTACCCTTTAAGAAATTAATGTAGAAGTAGATAAGAATACAATTTTCAAATTACAAACATTGTTATCATCAACACTGTGATTGCCCTATTAATCTGAGACAATAGAATCTTTGATATCTTTCAGGCTTTCTAAAGTATTGGTTATTACATCTTAATACCATATGGCAACATGGGATCTTGAATTAGTCCCTGAATGGAAATACCTTTATTGGATTACTGTTTAAGCTTGAGATCCTGAAAGGATGAGAGTCAAAAAGACACTTGATACCCTGAGAGAAGCAGGCAGAGCTGAGGAAGCCCTCTGTGAAGAAGTGTATTTGTGGGTCCTGTTGCACATTATTGTTAGAGTAGAAAAGTTACTACTCTATCCTGAAGCTTTCTGAGCTCAACTGGAGAAGCTAAAACAACAGGACTGATCCTTGCCTTCTGACAATAGTAGAGTAGTTAACTGGAGATGAACCCTTTCCTTGAGTGTATCTAGACATGCGAGACAAAAGAAACAAACATTGGTTTTAAGACCTTAGATTACTACCGAGGCAATCGGAAACCGAGGCACAAAAGTCCCCGAGAGAAGGGGAGTGCACTGAGGTGTGGACCTTCCCTCTCAGAACATTGGTGACACCAGTGGTAGGTGACGCCGAACGAAGAGGTTTCAAAGTCAAGCAGCTGCTGCTAAAAAAAACTGGGGAGAGCTTTGAGCTATCTCACAAGGGCAGAGAGAAAAAGAAAGGATTTCAGGTTCCACCAAAGAGTGGGAACACCAAAACACTCACACTTTCAGTAGGGTCAGAAGGGCCTATACCCTGGGAGTAAGGGCAAATTACAAAAAATACCAGCCTTTATAAAGACTGAAACCCAGTTTTGAAATAGGGAAAGCCCAGATTAGATTAAGGCGATCTGCCAATACTGTAACTACCCATCTCCCCTCCCCTCTGCCTAAAGTAAAATAAATCCTCTCTGGAGGAATAAAACATCAACCAGAGACTCAAATTATCTCTAGATTCTGCCATTGCATTCATTCATTTTATTATGCAGGAAAATACAAACAGATAACTAAAAACACAAAAGATGTACTAGAAATCAATAGGCCACTCAGTTATTGGAGGTTTCCAACACAGACTTTAAAATGACTATAAATATTGTTTCAATAAAATAGATAAAATGAAGAATTTCATCAAACACTAAAATTTCTAGAACATAACATAAAAATTCAAGTACTGAAAAATAACTCTATGGCTGAGTTTAACAGGTTAGATATCTCACAGGATTGGTGAACAGAAAGGTAAATTAGAAGAAAATATACAGATGAAGAGGAAAAAAATGGAAGATACATGACCCAGTGAAAAGGTCTAACATACACGTAGCAGTAGTCTCCAAAATAGAGAATAGAATGGGAAAAAGCAAATATTTGAAAATATTTGAAATACTCAACACCCAGAAAACAAATAATCCAATTAAAATGGGCAGAGGATCTGAATAGGCATTTTTCCAAGAATGACATACAGAAGGCCAACAGACACATGAAAAGATGCTCAACATCACTAATCATCAGGGAAATGCAAATCAAAACCACAATGAGATACCACTCTGACACCTGTCAGAATGATTAAAATCAACACCACAAGAAATAAGTGTTGGTGAGGATATGGAGAAAAAGGAACCCTCATGCATTGTTGGTGGGAATGCAAACTGGTACAGCCACTGTGGAAAACAGTAGGGAGTTTCTTTAAAAAATTAAAAATAGAATTATCCTAGATTCAGTGTTCCACTACTAGGTATTTATGCAAAGAAAATGAAAACACTTATTCGAAAAGATATATGCACCCTTATGTTTATTGCAGCATTAGTTATGATGGCCAAGGTATGGAAGTAACCCAAATGTCCATCCATAGATTAATGCGTAAAGAAAATGCATAAAAGGGGCTCTTGGGAGGCTCAGTTGGTTAAGCGTCTGATTTGGGCTCAGAGCATGATCTCAGGGTCCTGGGATGGAGCCCGTGTCAGGTGGACTCCCTGCTCATCGGGGAGTCTGCTTGTCCCTTTCCCTCTCCCTTTGCCCCACCCCCTGCTCATGCTCTCTCTCTCTCTCAAATGAATAAATAAAATCTTCAAAAAAGAAAAAAAAAGAGAATGCATAAATAGCAATGAGATCTTGCCGTTTGGAATAACATGGATGGACTTAGAGAGTATAATGCTAAATGAAATAAGTCAGTCAAGGAAAAACAAATACCATATGATTTCACTCATATGTCCAGTTTAAAAAGCAAAAAAAAAAAACCAAAAAACCCAAAAAAGCCAAAACAAACAAACAAAAAAGAGACCAACAAAAAACCCCAGGCTCTAAAACACAGAGAACAAACTGGTGGTTGCCAGAGAAGAGTTGAGTGGGGGGAAGGGTGAAACCGATAGAGGATCAGAAGTACACTTATCTGGAGGAGCACTGAACAGTATATAGAAATGCTGAATCATTATATTGTACACCTGAAATTAATATAACACTGTATGTTAATTATACTTCAATAAAAAAGGGGAAAAGACTAAACTGTTCTAAAGACTAAAAAACAAAACAAATGTATTTGCAATAAAACAAAGAGAATCTGGGACGCCTGGGTGGCTCAGTTGGTTTAGCGTCTGCCTTCGGCTCGGGTCATGATCCCAGGGTCCAAGGATTGAGCGCTGCATCGGGCTCCCTGCTGAGCAGGGAGCCTGCTTCTCCCTCTGCCTGCCAAACCACCTGCTTGTGCACTCTCTCTCTCCCTCTGTCAAATAAATAAATAAAATCTTTAAAAAAAACAACAACAACAAAGAGAATTTGCCTCTACCACTAGACTCACGCTAAAAGAAAAATCTAAAGTGAATTTTCATAAAGAAAAATCATCCCAGGTGAATGCATGGAAGTGCAAACAGGATTGGTGAGTCATGGCTAATACATGGGTAAATCTAAATAATTAGTTACAGCATGAAAGAATAACGTTTTAAGAGCTTGAAATAGGAAGAATGAAAATACATGAGAATCATAGCACGAAAGGCAGGAAGGGGAATAATGGAGTCATAGTGTTTTAAGTTTCCTGAACTGTCTGGAAACTGATAAAAGTAATGCCAGTGAGACATATTATAATCTCTGATAACTGGTAAAAGCAGAGTAAAATCATATATAATAAAATAAGAGGGGGGAAAATGAAATGATAAAAATATTTGATGAATATAAAGGAAGGCAAAAAGGAAGAAAGGTAACATATAAGACAAATGGACCAAATAGGAAAAAAAAAAAAAGGAATCAAACTTAAATACATGTTATATTAAATATTAATGGAATCCAAGTAAAAGTCAAGGATTGTCAGACTAGATTGAACAATAAAACATTATACTATATTCAAGAAATACAAAGAAAAAGGAAGAATGAAAGTAAACAGATGAAAAAGGTATACCATGAGAACTTGAGCTGAGAGAAAAATAAGGCTGATCTATGCTTAGATTAGATCAAGTGGCCTTTGGTGAAAGTGTTTTTTGAAATAGAGTATCAGTACTCTATTTTGTATCAGTACAAAAGTATCAGTACGATGTTTAATTTGTATACATCTAATAGCCCCAGCTTCAAATACATGAAGCCAAATTGACAAGATAAATGACAAAAGTAGACAAATGCACCGTTCTAGTTGGGGACCGGAATAGACCTCTCTCAATAACCCTAGAAAAAGGGTAAAAAATAAACCCAGAGTACTACAGAATATTTGAGTAACAAAATTATCAAATTTGACCAAATGCCATAGCCTTAGTTTTACATGTGATAATGGAGTATTGGTTATATTGCTAAAATGTATTTATCTGTGAGAGAAACATATTGGAGTATTTAACAAATGGGCGGATAAAAGGCCCTGAAGACAATGACCTTAGAGGAGTCATGGGGGTTAGAGGAGAGGAAATGGAAATACAAGAAACATTAGAGAAACAGTGGGACCTGGACTTCTGGCCCCAGTATCAGAGCAAGACTGAAAAACGACAGACAACACAGGACAAATAATTGCAAAATATAACTTTCACAACTTAGGTTGCTTATCATTATTGCTTCAGAAATTGTAAAGAGTATGACAATAGCATAAAACATTTTAAAAACAGCAATAAAAGTCAGGGATATCCCAGCATTTTCTGTATGTCTGTTAATTTAATATTTTGTTGTAGATCTAGAAAAAACGGAGTACCCTCTCTCTTCTGTTACAAGGCACAGTGGCTTTGATATTTTGCAACAGTTTCACTTTATCAGAGAATCTTTTTTTGACCAAATATGTACTTAGAAATGCTATAAATAATTTAGATGTTTCCAGAGAAATAAGTATAAAAGTCTTAGTGGATCTAATTCTTTTGTAGTTACTCTAGTTAAATTATGCTTTACTCTCTAAGTCAATTTTTAGCTCAGTTAATTCTTCCTGGAAATACTGGAGAACATGTCCCATTTCTTTTTTTAAATGGGTAAATCACAGAAAATGGTATCGGAAAGGTCGTAAGATCTTTAAATTTCATTATCAAATCTTTTTAACAGCGTCCAATTGGAAGTCTATTCTCAAATCAATGATTTAAACCAATCATTTTCTAGTTGTTGCAAAAACAGAAGCTCTGGAAATTCTGTGGGCAGGCTTACTTTAAAATTATTTAAATTGTCTATTAACTCTCACTAAATTTTCTTTTACTTTAACGATCTCATTTCCTTCCAGTTTAAGAAGGCCTTTACTTAAGCTTTTCAGTAGATTTTAGAGGGGTTGTGTAATTTTATATTTTCAGTTTTATTGCTTAATTTTTCATTTGATAAGATAAAAAATCAAAGATAGTATTCAACAATAGTATCAAATATTAAGCCAAAAAAAAAAAAACAAAACAAACCCAAACCCCAAATAATTTCTTTTGGAGGGTCAACTTACTTCCTTTTGTAGGATAAGATATACAAACTCTTCTTCATGTCATTGAACATATTACAAAATAATCTGTCATTTAAGGGGTCACTCTTTTTTTTAAGATTTTATTTATTTATTTGACAGAGAGAGACACAGGGAGAGAGGGAACACAAGCAGGGGGAGTGGGAGAGGGAGAAGCAGGCTTTCCGCGGAGCAGGGAGCCCGACGCAGGGCTCGATCCCAGGACCCCAGGATCATGACCTGAGCCGAAGGCAGACGCTTAACAACTGAGCCACTCAGGTGCCCCTAAGGGGTCACTCTTTATTTTATAAATAGACCAAGTAGTATCTATTGATCTAGCAAGTCTCTTACTACAGTTCTTAGCAATTAATAGTCAAGGAATAAGATAATAAATTGCTAAAGTATTTCTTGCTCCTTCTTTTAAAGCTGCTGTAAACCTATTTTGCTAAAGACAAGACACAGGTCCAAAATGAAGTTGCTTTTGCTAAGCCCCATGTCGCCTAATTGAGACTTAACAGTTTCAGCCCTCCAGAAACAGAATGTTAAACCAGTCAATCAGGAATCGCCTGATCAGCACTAGTTAGATAATGTGCCCAATAGACAGCTACTTGCCCAAAAGGAAAGTAACTATGGTGATCAACCAGTTTTTTTGCCTCGTATAACTTCCTTGTTCCTGCTCCCTTCTGCCTATAAACATTTTTTATTTTATACAGGTCCTCGGAGCTCCTTTCTTCAGCTAGTTTGGATGCTGCCTGATTCACATGGATTTTTTTCCTCAAATTCTTAAAATTTTTAATATGCCTCAGTTTATCTTTTAATACTGTGTTGCTAACCAGTTATAGTTGCAACTTTACCTTTTACATAAGTTTCTATATTGGGAAATGTAATACTTTCCCTATTAAATAGTTGTAAAGACTTTAAACATTGACAACTCTTTTATATTCATTGTCAGTAATTTTTAAAAAGTTGATTACTTTTTCTTAATTAGTTTTTGTCCTTAATACTGTTACCTAAGTAGAAGACCTCATTGTCACACAGGATACATGTTCATTTGACTGTTGTTTGTTACACCACTGAATTTTGCCATCTTTCACCATTTTATTGCTTATTCTTAAACCAGTATCATTCTTTTTTTTTTCTTTAGAGAGAGAGAGAGAAAGCATGCACACACGTGTGCACATATGTGGTGGGGAGGAGGGGGGAGAGGGAGAATCTCAAGCAGCTCCACACCCAGGGCTGAGCCCGACCTGGGGCTCCATCTCATGACCCTGAGATCATGACCTGAGCTGAAATCAAGAGCCAGACGCTTAACCAACTGAGCCACCCAGGCATCCCTAAACCACTCTCATTCTTAAATGGAAGGCAATACATTATTTTGTCTAGATTTTTTTCCCTTTGTCACATACCTGGTAAGATCTCCTTTCTTCAACACTGGGTGCCTTATTCCATCTGTGGTCATTTGTGCTATATGATGATCTTTCTGATGAGAAAATTTAAAAAAACTTGAAGTGGCAATATTTATAGTTTCAAACTTTTCTGGTAACTCTTACAAAGATGGTAACTCTATTTTGCCAACCCACCCTATTATTGTGTTTCTTGTAAAATGTTCAAGTTAATCTTGATGACTCATTGTTTCCTCAATTAAAAAAAAAGCACACAGGCACGTTTGCAGGGCTGATGGATGGTTGTCTCAATATAGACCTATTAGTTGTTAAAACAATGAAATATTACCCTTCCAGTTGGTAAATAACCTCTGTTCTGAGTCTCTGAGTTTTCAAAGCAGTATGTTCATATATATTTTGTGTTTATATCTAAAACAGCCATAGGGTCTAGGCTCAGATGTTTGTGAGCAGGTATAATGTATGTTTTTCTCATCCACTTCAATGTCTGGAGAAGTATTTGAACGTTTGGAGGAATGTGGGACAATTTTTTGTAGTGCTGGACTTCTAGCATCCCTGGTCGCATGCTAAATAGCAATAGTTCCTCAATAGTTATTGGGACAACCAAAAATGTGTCTACAGCTTTCCAAAGTTTTCCATGTCCCTATTGAGAAGCACTACATTAGCTTACATTATTAAGTGCTAGTATATCCCCTGCTTTGGCCCATCAAGAAGACTTGAGTCAAAACATTTAGCTTTAGTTTCTCTCTTTGAAAAACAAGAATAGAATAATCTGTCTTAGTTCCATATAAATCGAGAATGTGAGGTAAATGACACCAAAACTATACAGTGAGGATCAGGAAAGAGTAGCTATAAGGACATTATCTGAAATAAAACATTGTGATTTTCCATAATAATAATGATAAAATAATTATAATTTATTGAAGAATTACTTTGTGCCAGGCTCTGTGATTATTGTTTTACATATTTGAATTTTATTTAATCCTCCCAACAGCCTGATCTGGAATAGGCATTGTTATGCACTTTAGAGGAAAAGTATATTCTCCAGAATATGTGCTCTGGAGCCTGATGCCTACCTTCTAAGCAAGCAGGCTCTGAGGATGGGGTTTGTAGCTGGGGTCTAAGGATCACTACTTTGCTCAGACCCAAGAAAATATGCAGAAAGAATGGTTGAGAGCACAGCCAACATCATCTATGGGGTTTTTCTGCCCCTCTATATCCTAGGATCTTGATTTTTTTCAAACATCTTTATGTGCAATTTCAATTTTATGAAATTCTCTTCCTCTCAGTTTTCAAAATTGAACCATTAACTTGAGCCAATCATTTTTTAAAAGCATTTTGTCATACCACTCTTTGAATTTTTGGACTGATTACCAGAGTTTTGTTTTCTTATAGGAGTAATTAAACTCTTTCTGTATCTGATTATTTTCTGTAAAGAGACAGAAATTGCTATTTAGAGATAACAGATTTCTAGCAGAAACTTGGAGCATCAACATATTGGCTAGAAAGAAGCCATTTGGTCCAAATATTTGTTGGAGAAAACAATGTCTTTGTTAATCCCTGGCATTTGGGAATGCGATGTTGATTCTTCCTCTAAATTCAGATCTGCTGACATATCATTGATGCTGATATTTGGGCTCAGAAATGTGTAAGTTGAGGCAAAAAGTGCATGCTATTTGGATTTCAGTCAGATGCATCCTGATTATGCCCTGGCTCTGGGGAATACTCACAGAACTGCAGACGGACCTCTGGAGCCTCACGGACACAAACTTCGGCCAGAAAAGCCTTTCCCACACTAACTGATGTGCTTCGGGTATGGGAAATCTCTCTCTCTCTCTCTCTCTCTCTTTTTAAAGATTTTGTTTATTTGTCAGAGAGAGAGAGAGAGAGGGTGTGAGAGAGCACAAGCAGGGGGAGCGGCAGGCAGAGGGAGAAGCAGGCTTCCCGCTGAGCAGGCAGCCCGATGCGGGGCTCGATCCCAGGACCCTGGGGTCATGACCTGAGCTGAAGGCAGACGCTTAACAGACTGATATCATAAATAAGAGTCAAGGGACGTCTGTGCGGTCCAGTCGGTTAAGTGTCTGCTTAAGATTCTCTCTTTCCTTCTCTCTGCTCCTCCACCCACTCACACTTTAAATAAATAAATAAATAAATAAGTAAGTAAGTAAATAAATAAATAAATAAATAAGTAAGAGAGAGATTTTCTGGGGCACCTGGCTGGCTCAGTCAGAAGAGTATGCGACTCTTGATCTCAGGGTCATGAGTTCAAGCCTCATGTTGGGTGTAGAGATTACTTAAATAAATGAATATTTTAAAAAAGAGAGAGGGGAATCCCTCATCTTTTAAAGATTTTATTTATTTATTTATTTATTTATTTATTTATTTATTTAGAATGTGAGTGGGTGGAGGGGCAGAGAGAGGGAAAGAGAGAATCTTAAGCGACTCTCTGCTGAGCGTAGAGCCCCACATGGAGCTCTATCTAATGACTCTGAGATCATGATCTGAGCCAAAATCAAGAGTTGCACGCTTGACTGACTGAGCCACCCAGGTGCCCCTGGAAAATCTCTTTTAAACATAAATGATTTTACCCTAACTCTAACTTTGCCTCTTCTAACAACAAGAGGTGCCTATATTAAAAAACAAAGGACAATAAATTTTAGTCACTTTATTTTTTCTCATTGATACTCTTGGGGAAATAGAAGTTACTGAGGAGTGAATAGTTGATGCACTTACAGATTTGTTATCTCAACTATCAGAAAAGATTAAGAAGTTCTAGCACGCCTCGTGTCTTCCAGCGATGAAATCTGTCACTATAAGTCCAATTCAAATTGTATTTGTATTTACTAAAGAAAAATAAGTTTGTCAGGATGTGGGTTCCAAAGGCTAATATTAATTTCAAAAGTCAGAGTCTTTCACTGGGTGGGAGTTGGGGAGCCATCAGAAACCTTAAGAGAAATTAGTCAAAATACTTGTGTATGCAAGATTGGAAAAAAAGTTTTATGAATGGTAAAGGGCTTTTCAAGAGTTGGTAACACATATACAAAGTCTTCATGTTGCTAAAGGGTATGCGGGGCACAGTGTGATAATGAGTTCACCAGGGCTGAATGGGAGGAGCGTTGGCAGATGAAGTGGCCTCTTTGGGGATCTATACCTAAACAAATAACACTTTGGTTCCCAGACTGTCCCTTAAACTATTTGATATATGTAAACCTTCAATATAAAGCTGACAGATACAACTTGACTACAGTGCAGTAACATTTTAAACTTGGGGGCAAATTAGGGGCCAAGGCTAAGATCTAAGAGGGTGATTGGAAAAAAGTGATGTATTTTTAAATATTTGGGTGTATTTTAGTCCAGATTCTGTGGAAAATGGAGCCAGCAAAAGCTTATGTTTGAATTCATCATTAGAGAGTTCAAACCCAGGGAAGGGGAAATGAGCCAGAGAAGGAGAGGGGGCAAGTCTGAGGGAATGCTTTCCAGGGCTGGCCGCGCTGGTTATCCAGAGCAACTGACTGCTCTACCTCATGGGGTCATTTTCTTTCTTTTTTTTTTTTTTTTTAAAGATTTTATTTATTTATTTGACAGAGAGAGACACAGCGAGAGAGGGAACACAAGCAGGGGGAGTGGGAGAGGGAGAAGCAGGCTCCTCGCTGAGCAGGGAGCCCGATGCAGGACTCGATCCCAGGACCCTGGGATCATGACCTGAGCCGAAGGCAGACGCTTAACGACTGAGCCACCCAGGCGCCCCATGGGGTCATTTTCTCAGAGGCCATGTGAACTACTGCATTTTAGGAAAGTCTTTCTGAGGGAGAGAGAGAAGAAAAATTTATCTGATAACACCCATTTCCCATTGGTCAAAGATTTACCCCCCAAGATATTAACTCTTCATGGGAATATTAATTCCATGCATCCAGGGTGCACACAATTGATCATTAAGAAGATCCCCGGCTTATGCTTTAGCCGCAGTAGAGAACCTGGGGACAATGAAACGCCATGTGCCGTAGGTGTGAAGCAAGTCACTGTGGGCTTGTGCCACGGAAGCTAGTGCCAAACAAGTGGCCAGCGGTCCTGGAGACAGGTGGGGCCAGGAGAATCTGAGGTAGCAAGTCTGAGTCCTGATGCGGGGGGTGATGTGTGCCTGGGCAGTATACAGCCCGTGAATGCCTGGCCTCTCAACATGAATCAAGAGCAAATTAATTAATTAAAAAAGATTTTATCTATTTATTTGAGACAGAAAGAGCGCATGAGTGGGGGGTGTGTGGTGGGGGGCAGAGGGAAAGGGAGAAGCAGACTCCCCACTGAGCAGGAAGCCCAACGAGGGGCTCGATCCCAGGACCCTGGAATCACGACCCAAGCAGAAGACAGCCGCTCAACTGACTGAGCCACTCAGGCGCCCCAAATCAAGATAAAATTTAGGTAACCCTCTGTATATAGAGAGACCCATAAGAGAGGCTCTCTTTGGTCCCACTGTAGGCAACAGGACACATAGCAGGTGCTCGTTCTCCTCCAGAGCAGATGAGGCCCCACTTGTCTTGATGCACCGTTAAGATGGATTGATGGAAAGTAGCTGACAACTCAAGCTGGCGTAACATTAAGGAAGTGTATTAACTCAGATAAGAGGAAGTCCAGAATTTGGTGAATTCAGCAGTTGAATCATGTTCAAGCTGCCTGCTTTCATATAGGCTACCATCTGCCCAGATTTCTTTCTTTCCTTTCCTTTCTTTTTTTTTTTTTTGAGAAATAGTCCTATGTAATATGTTCCAATATCATACATTTTTCCTAGTTCTCTTTATACAACAGCCTTGGCACCACAAGATATAAAATTCGACTGTTTTGTCAGCTGCTTCACAACTTCACAAGAAAAGTTGCCAATTTCCCAGCTAGGGAAAGGAGCTGGGTTCTTTTATTTCTTCCCTATATTTTCCACTCACACAAATCCACGTTCCACATTCCCTTATTTGCCATACCTCCTCTTCCGGGATCATATTTTGTACTTTTAGGATTCTTGGTTGCAAACAACGATAAAAACGTGGCTAACTTAAGCAGAAATGGAATCTATTAAAAGTATATCTAGGCTGACAGCATCTATGGGAAAGCTGGAAAAACAACTTGGGCAGAAACCGTGACAGGTAAAGCACAGCCAAAATTCTGCCACAGGATGGTCTGCTTAGACTATCGCTGCTGAGAGCACTGCCGCCCTACACCTGCCCCACGCAGCTGGACCCGTTGTCCCTGCCAAGCCCCTCCCCACATCGCACCACCTCACCCATCTATTGGGTAATGATTTCTCATTATTATGATTTTCTTTGCTAAGAATGATACCAGGTGAAAAATACTTGCATTTCAGAAGTAGAGACCTTTGTAATTGAATTGATTTTTTTCCAGTCCCTGTTGTCTCTAAAGACCTGGTTTTTCAAATAATGAATCTTAAACATTATCCAATAGCTAACTTCATTATCATGTGAGCCGTTTCCCTGTTGGAGTCTCACTACAAATGATTGGTGTGTTCTCCGTATTGGTTTTACTTCAGTTTTAATCAAATATAATCAGGTAATTTGAATTTTCTGCCTGAGTATTTGGCATGTTTTCTGGCAACTCAGTGAACAAATTTATTGAGCATGCATAGCTCGAAATTTTCTGGTGATAGTGTTTTATTGATTTGCTCTTTTGTAATTAAATCAAATAAGCTAACATTTCTAGGTACCCAAGCAGAGAGAACATGACTTAAACTTTTATCGAGCTGGATTTGTTATTTTGTGCAATTGTGCTGATGGACACACTGAACCATGCAAGATGAGATATGAAATGTAATAAAACCCACATATTATCCACAGAGCAAAGTCTACTTTTATCTAAGCTGTCCAGATTTTTTAGCACCAGCTGAGGAGGAAAAGGCCTGAGTGATGGTGGTTTATATTACCCATACAAGGGTGATTACAGCTAGAAAAAAAAAAAAGGATTATTTTTAGCCTAGAGGGTCTTTCCTCCAAGGAACCTCAAAACTGTGACTGCATTTTGCAGATGTTTTCAATGTATTTAGTTAAAGAAAAACAGTAGTAGTCAATAAGAAATGTAATTTTAGAAATAGGATCCCAAAGACATACATGAACAAAACATTTGACTGACTTTTTAATCCTTAAGCCAGCATTTAAGATAACTTACACTAGTCAACATTTTTCATAAATAGTATGTATCTCCATGAGACTGGTTAGGGGCTTTCAAAAGGAAGAAACCAGAACATAGAGGGCCATCAAGAATGGCTTCTATTAACAAAGTGAATTAACAGAATCAATGACTAGATCATTTTGCCTTTCATAATGTGTAAGGAAACACTCCCTACCAGGCCCTTTGCCATAACCACAGAGTTGCATAAGATAGGCTGTTCACAGACTTGATTCTGCTAAAATTGCATATGGGAAATTCAATCTAAATAAACTGAGAAACATGGTCTCTTTCTTTTTTTAAAAAAAGACCAGGGTTTAAAGAGTGATGTATTCAAACTGGATGTTATTTATACACAAAATATTTAAAAATGTTATCACCGCATGATTGTGACCTTGTCCTAGGGCAAAATGGCAGGAGGTTGTCCTCTTTCTACCAGGATGACAACGCTGGAGGAACAAAATGGGGCCAATTTGGAGAGCATTCATCACTCTTTATGAGCATTGCTAAATGAGCCCTTCTGGAAAGGCTGTTTAGCTCCTGGAGATACTTCAAAAGAGCCTGTGAAAAACAGGTTGCCTTCAAAACTTTAAAGGGCTTTGGGAACTACCTGAGTTTCTTGCGCTGGAATGTATTCTGTACTTGGCCGTAATGAAAGTAGCTGATTCAGATCCATTACAGACTCACCGAGTCTGTGGCTCTTGACCTTGTAAAGATCAGCACTCCCTTTCAAAATGCCTGATGTTGTAATCCTAGTTGAGAGGTACAGATTGGGAGTGACCTGTGATTTTCAGGTTTCCTTTTGATCTTCCAGCCCCCCTCCCTTGCTGCCCCGCCGCATATGTGTTCCAGCACAGTAACTGTCCCTGGACCTTCCCTAGAGAGCCGCCCACCTGCTCACCAACAGCCGCCCCTTTGAAGTGATGGGCTGCAGTGCCCCCATCCCTCATCCTCCTACTCCTCCAGGCCCTCCCTGGCCCATTAAACACACGCACGCACCCACACATGCACGCACCCACGCACCCATGCATGCACATGCACTGCACTGAGCTCCTAGTTCGAACTGTAGAAACTGATGTGATCTCTCTCCATTTTGACTTCCCAGAGAAAGGCATACCATGGTTTTTAATGATTTTGTAATTGATGGGAATGATACCTGTAAGCAAATAGCACACAGTGCCATTATTAGATTCCTCCTGTGTTCTGTGTGGTGACCTGAGGGTAATTCACAAGTACAAACAGCTGCACATTATGATCCAGCCCAGAATATTTCTTGCCATTTTTCATTTAAGCTTAAGTTATAAGAAAGCTGTTGTGGAGTTCATGTGGACTCACTCATAATTTTCAAATTAGTTAAATCATTTATCAGATCATTGAATCATTTATCAAATGGCCAGCAGTATACCTACTGTTCTGAGTGTGTCTTTTTCGAACAATGATAAACAATGATTGAGTACTTGATTTATGTATTGTTTATTAGCGATTGTTTAACAGCAAAACAAAATCTCAGTTTCTCCACTTCTTGGTGGCAACTAGAAAATAAAAGCACAAATCAATTTTTTTTTCTAGAAAGACCCATCTCCTGAATTTAATCAGTATCAGTATACAGAATTCAGAGTCTAGAATAATGTTGACGATCTTTTTATCTTGAGGGCTCCAACATTACATTTTAAAGCATATTCCAATTAAAGGGATAACAGGATGGAGACTCGCTTCATTTTGTCAGCTTGGGACAGGTTCCTTAACTTCTAAGGGCCTCCATTTCCTTGTCTGTAAAGTGAGGATGATGGTTCGTCCCTCCCTCCCTGGTCGTAGGGTTGAATGAGAATAGTACTTGAAAGTATGGGAACCTGCTTTATAAGCAGGAATCCTGAAATAGCGTGTGTGGAAGACTTGGCCGGCAGCTGACCCATGCTGACTTCCTCTTCCTGGGCATTAAGTGAAAGCCTATGAATGGCTCTTTTCTCCAGTACCTTCTGGTGAGCCCCATCTTCTAGGCTCCCCTCTGCTTTCTCTCAAATTGATTTTTTACTCATTGCCTGGCCACAGCCAACTGACCTAGCAATTTCAATTCCCCAAGTCACAGATTTTTAAAAGATAGCATTTGCCACATCCCCAGGATAAGTTTATAATATTTCTTCCCCACCAGCCATTTTGACCAAACTAACATGTTCATGTTTGGAGGTCTCCCCACCCCCAGTTTGACAATGAAGATGTCTTAGCAAATGGTTGATGACTTCATTTTAATGGACTTGGACCAACGCTGAAGACTTTTCACAGACTTCTTTCAATTTAATTACTTGATCAAAAATTTTTTTATTTAGCATGCTGAAACACTTGCTGATTTTTCTTACTATTTTTCTTTTATTAAATTATATTCACCAGGATCAGTTCTCTTCTATGGAAAGTTTATAATAAAAATTTGATTTATTCACCATTTTGTTTTAACCCATGTCAATTTTTTTTTTTTTTTTTTTACCCATTGCCATTATAGGGCTTTTCAGGGGGAGGGCCACTATTTCTTTAATTTTTAAATTTTTTTATTTATGAAAATGTTTTTACCCACAGAAAAGTTGGAGGAAGAGTAAAACAAATGCTCTTATACTCCTCTCATAAGCTCATTAAATTTTACCACAGTTCTTCTAGCTCTTTCACACATTTTCCTTTCCCCAAATCATTGAGAGTGGAATGCAGAATCACGGTACTTCACCCTTAAGTACTTGTCTATCCTGAGAACACTTCTATAAAAACCAACTCCTTAGTTGAACTGGGCTCATAGTTGAGAAGGGGGAAGTGATTTGATCAACATGAATTCAATGGTGTCTATTAACATAAAGTTCATACTGAATTTTTTTCAAATCGTCCCCAACTGGTTCTTTGTAGTTTTTTGGTTTTTTTTCATTTTTTGGTCTGAGTTTGATCAGCTTCATGCCACACATATGGCTGAGGCTCAACACATATGGTGTTTCTTTTGTGAAAGAAAGCAGAATGGATACTCTCCGTCCATTGGGCCTCACACACGCCATCACAGGAGGAAAAGCACTTTGCACTCTGAGACAGACAAAAGTAACTGGGTCACCCTGTATGTTTCTGACCCTACAAAGTAAATTTGGACACCTACCATAAACCTAAAGTCCCTAGCAAAAGTAAATGTATCCTCAACTTTTACAGTGCTAACACTGGAATATATTTCACAACCTTTGTATGTTCATTATAAGAGAAAATTGCTGTATTTCCACCACGAGCAGACTAGTGTTATAAACTTGGTAACCTTGAGAAGTTTTATGTTTTCTCCTTTATATGCTTTTGTGATTTTTTATGTGTGTTTGTGGTGGGCTAATTCCTCTGTGCCTATTTGCATGTCCTTTAAATACTTGCCTCTCCAAGTCTTCTTTGGGTCCTCCCACGTCTCAATCTAGAACAATCCCACTGCCTCCCTCTGTTCTTCACGACGCTGACTCCTTTCAAGAGTCCGGGAGTGCCGTCCGGCAGGACTTACCACATTGAGAGCTGTTCTGTTCAGCGTGATAAAATCCACGACCATCATGACTCTTTTTGACGCTGACATCGTTCCAAATTTATTTAGCCAGTGTGCACCACTTCAACAGCTAGTGTCCTATTGATGTTTGAGAGCTTCTTTGCAGGAGTTGTTCCAGGCGCCTCCCAGCCCTGGGATCAGTTATGTCTCCAAACAGTCCTGGCTTCCCTTTTCCTGAAGAATGTATTTGGAAATCAAGATCTAGGCCTTTTCAATGGATAGAGCTAGGATAATAAAAAAAAATAATTTGTATTGATATTTTCAATTCACTTCAACAACATATGAGTTTTCCCTGCTTTCTCCCATTCCATTTTATATCTCCTCCTACGGTGAAACTACTGGTTCCTAACAAGGGCACTGTATTTACTCCTTTACTCCACATTGCAGTGTTTCAGAATTACAACACCAATAGCAACAAAACTACTAAGTAGTTTGAGATTACTTTGCATTTTTTTTGTTTCCAGGATATATCCCACAATACTGTGTTCTGATACATGAATTACTTATTTTTTCTCTATGATTATGTTATTAATCACATATATAGTTAGGATTACTAGTTTCTCATTATATTTAATTTTAGAGTTTACTTTTTCTATCATTTCTGATTTAATTGTATTTATTGGATATGCAAAACATTTATATGGTATAAAAATCGAAACTGAAGAAATAATTTACACTCAGAATAGTTTTGCTCTTCTTGTATCTCCTCTGCGGTAGAGTGGAATGGGGATTCCTTCCTATTGCTACTAGTAACTACTTGTGTTAGCTGCTTTATCTTTCCTGTGTCTCATATAAGCAAAAACTAGATATTTTCTTATTCCTTTTATTTTCTTACAAAATAGGTAGGATTCTACAGATACTCTTTTGGACTTTACCTTTTTTTACTTAACAATATAACCTGGAAATGACTCCTAACTGGCTCCTAGAGCTTTCTTCATTGTGGCCATTATCTCTATAAAATTCAATTCTCTTGTCCTAAATGGATCTTTCTATCAATTGTAAGTCAATAAATTTACTGTGTTCAGCCAATGTCAATTATGTTTCTATGTTTCTCAGGTCAGTTTCTTTAAACAAATATTTCATTGTCACAAAGATATTATTCTGTCAGTTTTTCATCAAAAGCAAATTTTTCTGTTTGTTTTCACAGTGCTTTTTTTTAATCTCAATAGTAAATCCAGCATTTTTAAAACATTTTTAAAATATTTCTTCTAGAAATATTTATTAGTAATTTGATAATTAACTTGTGATTTGTATTTATTTCTCTTCTATGAGAAGATTTTAAACAGTATCCTTCAGGATTACTCTGTTGTTCAGGATTAGGTGACAAATCAATTTCACATTCTTTACATCACTTTGGTGATGGTAGTCACTGACCACATGGCTGGCTAAGCAAAGAGTAAGGGTCAAGGTAAAAACTGGTTACAAGTTCCCTGGTTTAAAATGGCAGAGTTAAGTAGTGGGGACAGTCCGACCCCACTTATCTTCAAGACATCTGTATGGAGAGTCTATGCTGTTGCATCAAACAGATTATTCAGCTCTATAGCATTATCACTACAAATTGGAGTTTTCTAGTAAATTATTAGAGAGAACCGTTAGAAGAATTTGGTGACTTAGTAGCTCTATTGCTCAAGCCTAAAAGTCTCAAAAACAAATTGCACCCACTATGTAATTTGCTTGTGTTTGTGCTAGTTACAACATAGCCTGTTACTGCAGTTGCTTTAACTCTGAAAGTTGCTGTTCTTTGGCAATTAGGACTTACTGGTCAGATCTCAATGGCTTCTTGAGGAGAAACCCAAGCTCATACCTTTGTTGCAATTCTTCCACCAACTTCTTTCTCTGTGACACTCCTAAATATACCTCAGGTCTCTTGTCTGTGAGGGATAGCTAGTGCAAACTGTCAGTGTTGGAAGTAAGCTGGCCAAGGTGGGTGGGAAATGGAATGTCGAGAGAAGTGAAATAATCTGGGGGTCAATTTGCCTTTCTTCACGTTTCCCATTGAGGCGTTATAATTTTATTTTTTTTAAAGATTTTATTTATTCGTTTGACAGAGAGAGAGAGACAGCGATAGAGGGAACACAAGCAGGGGGAGTGGGAGAGGGAGAAGCAGGCTTCCCGC